>NW_017264193.1:1999171-2231760 GCF_001619985.1 Xylona heveae TC161 | reverse complement strand
AAACATACCTTGCATTCAAAGTCATCATAACCAGCAAACAACAGACGACCAGAGACTGAGAAGGCGACGGAGGTGATACCGCAGAGGACTTGGTCATTCTAGATGGTGTGGAACGCAACGTTAGCGCAAACTTGATACACAACCTTGGGCAATGGGGGATCAAAGAAACATACCGAGTAGTTGTTCAGTTCCCGGTCTGCACGGATGTCGAATAATCTGCAGGAGGCATCATCGGATCCGGTGCCGAACGCGTTTCCGTCTGGGAAGAATTGAATGGCGTTGATATCCGACTCGTGGCCAGCAAAAGTCTGGATCGCCTTGCCGGTACGAATATCCCACAGCTTGGCAAAGGAATCGCAGGCACCCGAAACGAAAATGTTCTGATTCGTGGGGTTGATGCTGATGCTCATGACATCGCCGAGGTGGTCGGCAAATTCGGTCACCTTGCTACCCGTCTCGACATCCCACAGCATACAGGTCATATCGCCCGAGGAAGTCAGGATGCGGCGGTCGTTGATGAATCGACAGCAGGAGAGGTATCCAGAGTGGCCGGAAAGCTCACGCGCGACACGAGTCGGGCCTTCGCGAGATGAGAGGTTGTAGACGGAGCAAATGTTGTCGAGACCACCGCAGGCCACGTAGTTTCCACTCGGAGCGTAGGCGCAAGTCATGACCCAGGAGGATCGTAGAGGAATAGCGTGGACCTTATTCGTGGTGTAGGCATCCCAGATAATGAGCTTGCCATCCTGAGAGGCCGAAACAAGATGGCGCCTATCCGTAGACCAATGCATGGCATAGATCTTGGCCAGGTGGCCCTTCAATGTGCGGCGGACCTTCATGCCAATGCGTGGCAAGCTATCGGTGTTCTCCATGGCGACCTGACGGACTGTTTTGCTATTTAATCAGCAATTGTATTGCAGAGCATGCAAGGCGAATGTCATTCGCAAGCACAGCTCCCCGCTAACAAGCTTCGCGGGTTGCATTGACAGCTTCACGCTGAGAGGGGAAGACTCACGGCTTGTATCCGCCAGCTCATCCTTCTTGCGCTTGATGCGGTCCTTGAGCCCCTCGGCCTCCCGCCGGGCAGCTTGAATCTTCTGCTGCATCTGTTCCGCTGTCACCTCTGACGCCATTGTGAAGGATTGAATGTTGGAGACTCTGCGTAGAGGATGAAAATGTCGACCAGGACGGGAAAGAATGAAGGCGAGGGAATAATTGGTGGCCCGAGCGTTAGGGGAAAGGTTATCGTCGCAAGGGCAAAGGAAAGGCTGAAGAACGGAGCAGAGTTGCTCGCGGTCCGGGTATCAAGAAGAGCAGCGACCGTTGGAGGAAAGGAGATGGGGCAGGGAAGGGAAGAAAGGAAACGCTGACGCTGGAAAGGAAACGCGCAGAGATGGCCAGAAGGTTTCGTGCCGTTCGCACTTGCTCCGGAGCTTAGGGGAGCAACAGCAGACCAGACAGATTAATTACCGGCAGACAGCTTGACCGGGTTTGGGGGGGGCAGGTGGTGTATGTGGTTTTTTCGAGCAGGATGGGTGAGGTGATTGGCGTCTAAGCGGGAGAGGAAGCGGGTTGGATTATGAAGAAGTGGAGAGTGTTGTATTACCACTGCAATAGTCGTGTAGGTAAGTAAGAGATAGTCCGGGATAGCGGGAGTGCAAGTCACCGCCGCTTAATTAAAGAGTTCTACCAAAGTAGCGTTTAAAACAGCGAAATAATGACGGGGTGAGAATAAGGCCGAGCTGGGCGGAGGTGCGTGGGTATACTGTGGTACTGTGCAGCCTGTAGGTGTGTCGCTGTCGAAAACCTCCAGCCCCGAAGGAAGGGTGACCCTGGATCAGCGATGATGATGATGATAACAATAATGATGATGGGGACAATAATCGAATGATTTTTGTTCTTTCTCAAATTTTGGACTCTTTTCTTGAAACGAATACTTCACAGAGTGGTGCACTCTACACACTGCGCTTTCTATTTTAAATTACTCGAGGTTTAAATACACCAGCTCAAGACGCCACTCCCCTACAGTAAAGGTTCATGGGCAGCTTCATGCCTCAAGGTATTTCCATACTAGATCACCATTACATTGATAGACAAAGACTGGTGCACATCTCTTGAATTCCAGATTCAAAGCAATCTACCCTGTACATCAGTCTGAATGCCTCATGATGAAAGCCCAGAAAGGGGTAGGGATGTGTGCATAGAGAGAGAGCGTGGTCATTTTTTTCTTGCTGGGCGCAAAAGCCGAAGACAGGCCCATGGACTTGGAAGCTTGGCTCTGGCAAGGATGGCTGTTCGTTTTGGGGATGGCAGCCGTGCAATTTCCGGCTAAACGAGCGGGTGGGACTTGGGGCTTTCAAGCGGGAGAAAAGATAGACCCGGTCCTGGGAATTGTCCAATGGTTCTGAATGGCCACTGCAAGAATAGAGGGGAAAGCCTAACAGAGAAAAGCCTCTCAGATCCCTGAACCTGACCCTCGAGCCTCCTTTTATGAGTGAGTTACCTTTTCCTTTCTTTTTTTTTTCTTGCTCTTTCAGCTTCAACCAAGCACAAGTGAATGCAGACCCTGGCAGATGTGTATCAATGCATGCGACGGTGCTGCTGCTTGTTACGTGCAAGTGGCATGTCAGCCGGGTACCAATATCTATGCTGCCAGAGACACAGGTGTGTGTTGTAACTGAAGAGTCTCTTGCTTGTACTGTCGGGTAGTTAAACTCTCAGTGTGTTGCTGTACTGTAATTATCCTACAGTACTACAGTTCGGAACTACCCTGAGAGTGTCTGGCACTAAAAAAGGCCGTGAGCGGTGGCCCCAAAGTGACAAGCGATGGGGCGATGGGGGTCTAAGAAGGGTCGGAACTCGCGCCGAACCCTTTTCCCACTAAAGCTGTAACGCCCCCCAAAGCAACTTTCTCTCCTTCTCTCTTCTCTTTGGTCGGATTTGAGATCAAGGGAGCCGAACCCTCGCCCGGTCGCTCTTTTTCTTTCGCTTCTATATCGGCTCCGGCTCTTGGACTGTACTGTAATTAGCCAAGTTCTCAACCAAGAAGGAGCCAGAATACAAAGTATAAGAAGACAGAGAAGGTAACTACAGTACTAACGTTACTCTATCGCCTTGACTCCTGTATTGATGGCGATCGTACTCTGGAGTGGTCCTTTGCTTGGTTAGCCGTACCTAAGGATGGAGATACTCTGTACACTGTACGTATACCGAAAGTGTGGTTTGCGCCAAGGGTCTGGATCACGATGCCCTTCTCCAGCTTATGCCGCCAGGGGCATTGCTGGGAAAGATGGCCATGCGTGGAAGGCAAAGAGCCAGCCCGATGAGACATTGTGAGAGCATGCATTGTCGTGCGTGCGGCCCATATATTCGGCCCTTCATCTGAGACAAGAGGCCTTCTTTTCTGTCTGCAGTCATTTTACGGAGTACATGCGCGCGTGCTGTGGTTCCGAGAGCACAACGAATGACTGGGGACCCGATGACAAAGGACGTCCAACCTCAGATCGTCAACCTTGTCTTACCAAACTTGCTTTCCGCGCAATAATCTCTTTTCTATGACAACTGTCTATTATCTGAAATCTCTCAATTTCCCTCTTCTCCCCCTCTTACTTTTCGTATTCGATCTTGAACCCTTGTCGTTGTAGCCATGGCGGTTCCGAGTGACAAACCGGTCACGTTATCTCTCCTCAGAGACCTCCCCAAGATTGAGGTAGAAGTCACTGCAATCCCAGCATATGCATTTGAATAAATCATCCTCCCATTGGCAGGGTCTCACTTGGTCTTGTTCACGCAGAAGCTCAAACCTAAAGCTGACAAAGGAAATGTGAACATGACAGCTGCACGCTCATCTCTCCGGGAGCATTAGTCGTCAATGCTTGCATGAGATATGGCTGCGCAAACGAGAAGAGGGCAAGCTACCATCAAATCTGGAAGACCCTCTTCTGGCAATTCCACCTGGCAAAGTAGACTATGATCTTAAGACGTGCGCAATCATTGCTCTGCTTTTTCCTTCTGCACTTTATCCATTCAGTGCCTAATTACCGTGAAACTTTGCATATTGGAATATTTTTCGTTGTATTATTTCTTATTCCCCATTCTCATCTTAATATTGCTGCTCAATGACGGTTCCAACGACCCCTTTTCAACCAATTTCACGTGTATAACAATATCTATCACAGCTTCTTTCCCCTCTTTTCCAATTACATATACCATCTATGCTTCGATGCATCCAGCATCGAGTACTCAACCCGGCGCGTCCTCGAAGACTTTCGTGACGATGGCGTCGTCTACCTCGAGCTTCGGACCACACCCAGAACCAGCCCAGAACACGGCATCTCCAAGGAATCTTACGTTCAGCTGGTCTTGAGCACCATTGACGCGTTCAACCAGGAGCAAGCCTCCTCGAAGCAGTCAAATGAATCTCCCTTCAAAAGCTCTCCCATGAAAACATACCTCATCCTCTCCATAGACCGACGCAACACTGCCGCCGAAGCGATGGAAGTCGTCGACCTCGCCCTCCGATATCAACACCGCGGCGTCGTGGGAGTCGATCTCTGCGGGGACCCGTCAAAGGGAGACGTCGCCATTTTTGGTCCAGCATTTGAAAAAGCCGACGACTACGATCTGGGAATCACACTGCACTTTGCAGAATCCGAGTCCGTCACCGAGAAGGAGCTCCAAACGCTCTTGTCGTTTGACCCACATCGTATCGGGCATGTCATCCACCTACCAGAGGGATATCGCGAGGAGATTGCCGTTCGCAAGCTCGGCCTCGAGCTGTGCCTGTCGTGTAATGTCCATGCGAAAATGATTACAGGCGGAGTAGAGAACCATCATTTTGGTTATTGGAAAAACAAGGGTTGTCCGATTGCGTTAAGCGTTAGTATTCTTCCCTTTTTTTTCTCTCTCTTTTTTCCCCTTATTCTTCCTATTATTTATATTTGGCCGCTCTCTTTCATGGTCTTTGCTTGCCATAATTCCGTTTCAGACCGCCTTGAGAACTCTCTAGTTGGAGAGCTAAAGAGCTCTCGTCAGGCTTCATACCTTGTATTTTTGCTACCTTACCTGCAAATCATGCAACACACAACAGAAGACAAGTGCTAACAGGGATATTATTTTTTGAAACAGACAGACGACGTCGGCGTTTTCTGCAGCCCGCTCTCAAATGAGTACTTTCTCGCTGCGTCGCATTTCAACCTCTCGTTCGCGGAGATAGTGCAATTGTGCAAGGGCGCTGTCGAGGTTATTTTCGGAGGAGACGAAGAAAAAGACCGGCTGCGGAGCTTGTACAAGCAATTCTCTTGATTTGGATAGAATGGTTCATGTAAGTCGCCATTGGCACATGGTAGCCGTAGACAAGCTTGCTTTGGGACCTTTGCCTCTCATGGGCGAAAGGAGCGCGATAGACTTGGCTTAGCACCGGCCGGTAGGGCAGTATATTCTACGGGGCACTCAAAAACCTCAAATAAAGAATAAAATTCATCAACCGTTCCAAGACATCAGATTTAAATTACCTAACATCCAGCTATGGTATTTTGACTTTTCCCCCCAACGCCCAACTAAGAAAGTAGTGAGTTGCGGCCCGCCCGGCACACTCCCACTTCAGTACATACCTAGCCAAGGAGATTCATTTGAATGTGGTTGAGAGAAGTAACGGCCCACGGGCGGCGTGAATCTGGAATGCTGACGTGTAGGAGAGACATGGAGAACAAAGGTAAAAAAAAAGGTCCATGAAACCAACGATAAATGTTTCTTGCGCCGTTAAGACAACCATCAAGATGTTTAAGGAAAGAGAAAAACGCCAGAATAAAGAGGGCGAGCAATTCCCTCCATGTGGTACGAGATCCGTCAAGGCCAAGTGTAAATGAATAGTGAGCTTCTCCGGAACTTTTCTCCCCAGTGTTGAATGAGCGCATCAGAATCCCAATACGTTAAATATGCGATGTGCCCATTACACATCGACCCTCTGGACGGTGAAATCCCAGAGCATCTTGATGAGGCTGTCTGGCAGGGTATATAAGTCGACATGGAATTCACCCTCTTCATAAAAATGTCAGTGCCTATTTCGCACGCTTCAAAATATCCAAAAATTCAACGTACGTTCGATATCATTCTTTGTGTAAGTATCGGCGGTCTTGTTGTCGTGGACCATTTGAACGACCTGCAGCAGGTCGTCTTCTCCGAGCTTCTGCAGGCCCTCTGCAAGCTTCTCCATATCGATCTAAGTTGTACAAAGTCAGCTACCCTTGATTTCTCGTGCCTTGGCCATGAAAATGAGATTTTACGCTTTTCTCCGACTTCCTCTTCTTCTTAGTCGTGTCCTCGTCATGCTTAGCGCTTCTTTTTGGCTTGAATCCGTTCTCGTCTCCTGGTACTGGCCCTGACTCTTTCAGGAGAGCAAGCAGGTTTGGCTTCGGGTTCTTGAAGGTCTAAGATGTAAAACAAACGACAATCATTTAGCTTCAACGTCAAGCTGTTCTTGGATTGCTCTCCTCCACTTACGATGACATGTTTAGACTCATATCGCTCGCTTTGGAAGTTAAGGTCATGAGTGATGGGATATTCTCCTCCGCGTTCCGCAACTGTAAGGTTGATTCCCAAATCGAATTCACCCCATCCCTCCTCTGTGATGGTAAATGGCGGGATCTTAAATGCTGTTTCATCGGAAGACATTAGCGGACCGCCGCACCAGGAATTCTCGCACGCAGGAGATCTCTACGCGAGCAACATTGGGAAACGAACTTTGAGTGGCGCGCTTTCCGAACGACGGATGCAGATTGTATGTGGCCTTTTCAAAGAGATTGGCAGGTATCTCCTCGCCATGCTCGTTGAGGAGGAAGATCTGGATACTCCATTGGCGCATGGGGAAGCCCTCCATTTCCGAGGGCTTATCTCTGTTACCATAAAGTCATTAATCTCATTCGTAACGAGGCACACGACAAGTATAGATGCTCCAAATCCGCCGGCAAACATGCTTTCAGAGAGGGTGACGCGCATGTCCGTCGCAAAGGACACTCACATTGTATGCTGCTCAGTAATGAGCTTGACGGTTCGTTTGACCTGCAGGATATCCAAGCTCAGTAAATATTATCGTATGAATCAATTTGCCTGTGTCAACTTACGTCAGGCATGTTTGTTTCGTGGGTACGCTGATACGATGAATTCAATATATGGAAAGAGCTGCGCAGTTGAGGTCTGGTAATGAAGCGACCTTAGAGTTCGAGGCGCTTCGCGTTAGGATGGAAACGCGAATCTGGTTGGCGGGGCTCTGGGTTAGCGTCGGCTTAAAATGCTTGTACCGTACCTTATTCATGTCGTCATTTTAGCCGTCCTCTTTGCGGTGAACATGTTAAGAATGAACAACGTCCCTATTGATTCTTTTCAGAGGCCGCTATTCTTGACACTGAAACAGTATAAATCCATCTAGTCATGGCAACATAGTTGGAAATTATCCCTCTCTACACAATACATTGAGGTTGCAACACGTCTATGAATTCTAATTAAATCATTCAATCCTCACTGCCAAACTATCTTTTTTCTCATTAATTCGTGATCAAATTCGTATGAGGTCATCAGAATCATGCTGACTCTCTTATGACCACAGCTGAACAGAGGGCAAGATTTGAAAGGGAATATGGAGACGCCACCTTTAGGTAAAGTAGCTATTGGAAAGGGGGAATAGTTGAGACTTGTTTGCGCATGCTTTCATATGATGGAATGAGGTAGCAGTGGACAAGGAATAAATTGCCAGACCATCAACCAACAGCTATAGCAATGCTAAATATTGCGAAAAGGGGAAATAGCAACCTGAGCTTACTCGTCGGAATTACCGAAGAGGGCCTCGTTCTCTTGCTGGGCCTTAATGAACGCTTCCTTGAAAGAGTTCGCATCTGTGGAAGATGTTTAGTATCGGCAAAGTGATGAAAATGGAAAGACAAGAGAAAAGACATACTCTCGCTGTTGGCGAAACGGATAGCAAGGGTCTGTGCCTCAGGCTCACCCTCGCTGACATCCGCAGTAGCGTTCCACACCCAACTCCGGTCACTTCCAACATTAGGAGAGAGCTTCATGGCAGGGACGACTGGAGTACCGGTTAGCTTGCCTTTTATTCAATTCACTATAGCTCAGCAGCATCTGTCATACCGTAGTGGTTGGCGCAGACCTTCAAGGTCTTGTCACGTCTCATGACCAAACGAGTCTTGCCGTTCTCCTTGTGCTTCAAGAGTCTGACGTCACCAGTTCCACGCTCCTTCCATTCGCGAGACTCGCGGTCAAATCGGAAAAGCTTGGCACGCATCTTGAAAGTCTGCTCCTCAAGCTCCTCGTTGGTCTTGGTCTCAACTTTCTCGGTGAGGTGGACGACAGGTTGGAACTCGACTTCCGGAGAGTCAGGAGCCTCATCCTGGAAGATTCAAAAGTCAGCAAAGTCGTTATTGCTTTACGAATGTTTAAACCTATGTAAATTTACCCACCTCATTATCAGCATCCTTCTTCTTCGAGGATCCAGATGGCTCATCAGCGTCGTCCTCGGGCTCCTCCTTCTTCTCCTTCTTCGCGCCTCCACCAAACATGGAGAACACATTGTCCTTTACCGCAGAAGTGGCGGAGGAAGCTGCGTTGGAGGCGATTTCAGTGTAGCTACTCTTCTCAGCCTCAGCCTCCTTGGGCTTCTCAGTCTTCTCATCGCCGATAGGGTTTGTGGCGAGCTCAGTCTCGGTCTTTACGAGTCTGGGCTCAGCAGCCGCAGCTTGCTCCTCTGCCGGGTTGAGCTTGGTATCGGTGTTGCTAGACATGACGGTTGATTTTTGGTCCCTCAAAATTCGACTGGAGACTGAATCACAAGCAATGTCTGAGGTGGGATGTACGCACTGTTGTTGTAGAAAATGGTGGGTTGTAACACTTGGCGAGACTTAGCGTCGTTTACTCAACTCTTCACGCGGCGGGGCTGGTGAAGTAACTCGCCATACTTGTTGCCTCGTCAAGTACTTGGCACCTGTCAACGGAAAACATCCATCAAAAGCAGTTGCTTTTGCTTTCTTTTCAGGAGCAAAATTGACTAAATCATCTCTAAGAGTCCGAGGTAAATATTCGGGTCAACAAGATCGATACTCTTTTAGCCTTTATCGTATCATTGATTACTGGATCAGATACATTTCAAATTTCCAGAGCGAGGCACCCGCAGATCGCAATAGTGCCATTTCGTCATGGCAATGTCGTCATGAATTGTTTGGACAAAAGAATAAATATTTCAATAATAAGAGCTACTGAGATAACACATCTTTGCAATACCGGTATTCCCACTACTGATATAATGTAAAAGGGATGAGATGTGAAGATTTAACATGATATGTTGGTGACTGACAAAATCCCGGGTAAAATCTCCTTCCAGACGCCCATATAAAACGAAAGAGTGGTGAGGTGTATGAGAGCCAACGAAAGCTTTGTCAAAGTAATTATAGTCGGTAAATCCGGACAGGGTATATTTTAACCTGCGTTCTGTTGGCATCTTCACTGGCAGCTTAAGCGGCGCTCTTGCGCAGCGACTTCTTCTCTCTCCAAACTCTGACCGCCCGCTCGTGGGCCTTTTGCAAAAGACGCGAGCGGGGCAAATTCAAGAGCGAATTCGTAACACCTTGAGCATCCATAGAGTCAAAGATTGCACTAGCTTTCTGGGCCATGTTTCGGGAATATGCCGCCCAGGAACGACGCATCCTTTTCGTCGCTGATTCGCTCCTGGACATGAGGCTTTCGGAGAAATCAGAGAACCGATTCATGAGCTTATCAAAGTCGCCTTTGATTCTCTCGGAACTAGGTAACGCCCGCGTGAAAGCCTGCGGGAAATTTCCGTTACTGATGCTTTCTGTGCGGCGCTGCATCTGCCTTGCATTCATTGCAACCTGATCAAGTTTATTCCGCAAACTTGTCGGTAGCTTGATAAGATGTGCGTGAACATCCGACTGGGCTCTGATCAAGCTGGTCCGTAGCTGTTGCGTTGCGTTCCTTGCTGCGCCCTTCCAGCGAGCCAGTCTTCCTCTCGGCGAACCAAAGTCAACCTCAAACATCTGCTCCAGGTACGGCTTAGATTCTGTCCAAAGAGAAATATTTAGCAGCCCGTAAGCTTCCTCCTGTTCTAGATCCAATGCGTAGACACCATCAAACAGTTTGGAGCAATGCGCATTGATGATATCATCACTGCGGTTGACCTGGACAAAAAGCCTCGGTGGACTTTTTAGTGATGCAAAATATTGCGGAGGCTTTAGAAGAACATGAGAATCCCCGATAACGTGAATCTTGAACTGGTCGGACGGGTTAAAATACGAAGCCAAAGTTTTCGAGAAATGCTCGGCTGAAGAGATTGAAGATACAGCAGTAGCAATTCCATTCGGAACTGCGATAGATTTGGTAGACGGTCCCGCGTCACGACTGAGATGATTTGCCGTGAAACTAGACGTCGTTGCTCGCGACTCACTCGGGGTAAAAGAAGTCGCAGGGAGAGCAACATGAACACCTTGCTCCGACCTGCGCGAGAGAGTAATTTGATAATTTTTCCCGGGAAA
Organism: Xylona heveae TC161; assembly: GCF_001619985.1. Classification (NCBI taxonomy): domain Eukaryota; kingdom Fungi; phylum Ascomycota; class Xylonomycetes; order Xylonales; family Xylonaceae; genus Xylona; species Xylona heveae. The sequence continues at coordinate 2,221,204 of NW_017264193.1, read as the reverse complement.
AGATGATACCATGAATGCACAGAGGCATAGGATGCCTGCAATTGTTAAGCAGATTGAGAGATGTCGCCCTGCAAATGAAGTCAATGTCGCAACATAGCGGGTATTCTTATGTTCATCTTTGACAGACGCTGTGCTAGGAGGAATCGAAGATGTGCCATTTTTTTCTGCAGATTTGTTTCGATGTCCGCCTGGAAAAAGTCCCGTGAGACAAGCGAGATTTTGATTCATTTGGTCGGCGTCTATGTTCAAAAAGGTAAACAGGTCGACTGGTAGCCTCTTAAGAACATTCTTTCTTAATCCATCCAAACTGCAAGCTTCCAGGCATATATGTATGCTCCTCTCATTCAACGTAAAATTCATGGTTGGCCGTCTGTACCAGGGCGTATTGGAAATTACTACAGATGGAACAGCGTGTCTTTCCATGACATTCAGGGCATGGTGGCGGAGGAGGCGAGTTTCAGTATCATCATCGTCTGAGCAGAAGAATAGAGCTATATCGGGGAGTTCCCAGTTTGATGAGGACTGTAGATGGTAGCCAGACCGAAGCCATTTCGATTGGCAAGAAACATGATCGTTGACAGTTAAATTTATTGCGTCAGACCGGGAGAAGTCTCTGATAGGTTCAGCAGACGTGCATTCGTCGACAACGAGCTCGAGCCCAAAAGAATCGATGAGCTCGACTTCAGGCGTAGCATAACCATCGACAGTGAAGGATGACACTGGAATGATGTTAAAACGCGACGATTTACCTTGAGATGTAAAGTTCAAGTTTCCATGCATAGGAACCGCTAAGGCGGCCCCGATTTTGGCGACTATTTCCTCCTTTGCCCAAGATTTACCTGTATAGAGAAGTCTAAAAGGCCTTTCAACTGATAATCTTTGATTCGCAAGTGTCTGGTGCACTGCAGCAGTAATTTTTGAAGGCGGATTCTTTACGTGTAAGCACTGGAGAATTTCAGACGTCTCTGACTCGCTGAAGTCGCGAATGGTACGCGTAACCTCAGTGTCCTTATCCGAGATGCAATATGTCTCCACAGAAAGTTCGCGCCGATGGGACTGCTCAAGCGGAGGTCTAATCGTTGCCGCACTGCTGGTCCCGCTGTCTTGGTCAAATGCTGTGGAAGTGCTGCTCACACTAGGAAGCCACTGATGATCGCTGAGGAGCATGTCGGGTTCCATTCGCTCCCCGGCAGTGTCCACAGTCGCGGTCCCTCTGTCTGGAATATTATCATCACCAACTTCATCTTCTTCGTCTTCGGCATATTCATGAGCATCAGATGATGGCAGAGAATCAGTAGTGTCATCGTGCTCCTCGTCCTCCGAGGGAAGCATGGCAGAGTCCCCGAGTACCTCGAATGCGCTATCGCCCAGTGAACTAAGAGCGTCATCGGATGTATTATCAGACGTATCAATCATTTTGACGTTGGAAAAATGGCTTGCTAAAGCCTCGTTAATATGTATTATTGGAAACTGAAAGTCGCAAGTTTGTCCTAAGCTTTCGGCCGAGCTTCCGAGCACAGTCTGAGTGGCCTGGCCAGGATTAGCCTTATGATGGCAAGTCTCATGGTTTCTTCTCATTTCTCTAGATTCCAAGAAAAATCAAATTTGAAAGATGTTTGATCGCAGTCAGTTATCGCTTACTTCTGAAGGATTTGATAAGACTGTCTTGGAAGATCTGGGAATCTCTTGACGTTGTTGCCTAGCGGGAAGGCGGGGTTAAGCTGACGCCAACGCGAAACAAAGATCACAGAACAAAGAGTAAGTATAACACCTCTGAAAATATGATAAGGATGATCCTAGCATTCAGGAAGAATCGAACAGATTCAAATAGTAGAAAATAATGGGACAGGGAAGGGTGAGAAATGGAGCATAACTGGTATTCACTCTTGAACACGTTCGACTTTGGGAAGGGAGGACCTTGGAGTTGGAGGGGCAGTAGTTCTTATCGGGCACATGCCGGTATCGATCACGACCGGGGGTCTGCTGGCCTCAAGCTAAACGGAACAAGCGCGGCCATATCCGGTTAATTGAGCGCTTTCCCCAAGCTCCAGTTACAAAGCTCGGGGCAACTTGACGGGTAGATCCACAGGATGATCATGTTAACACAATGCTTCCCAGATTTATCTATTTTTATTATGTCTAATAATGACACTCTAATTCTTGAACAGCATCCAAAAAAAAACCACCAGTCTTTCTCAATGAAAATATATCTGTACAACATGTGAATTAAAAAGAAGTTCACCGTAACCAGTGCTGAGAGACCATGCTGCCAATGGTATCCGCCCTGTAAGGGGCGCTACGAACATGGAGAAAAGCAGAAATTGAAGAATCGACGTGCAGAGCGCTTCTTCCGTCGACAAAGGCCCATTAATACAGAATATAAAAAGTGAAATGCAATGCCACAGACAATGACGGTCTCAAGGCGACGCCCAACCACCCGCAACCTCGACCCACTCCGCCAAGCAACTCCCTTGCTTGCCTTCGACATCGACAATATCTGTGTCGCACCTGCACCTGCAGCCAACGCCGTTCTCCTTTTCAGGATCCCACGATTCCCAATATTCGTCCTCTTCCCTCCGTTTCTTCTCGTCCGATGTAGTCTTCTCCAGGAACGGTTCCCGTGGAAGCTGTCGCGACGGTGCATTTGCCGGGCAGTGCTGAATGGTTGTGTGACGATAACCAAAGTCCCGGAAATAATGAATGTCGGATGGCGACAGGAGGGCACCAGCAGCTAGTGAGTGAATAGGAGCATCACCCCACTAAATATATTAGCTTTTAATTGAGTAAATCTCATCAGCAACAACTTACCCGCTCCATCCAAAATCCTCCGCTGCGGTCCATCATGTCAAAGAATTCTTCGTATTCCTTGCTGCGGAACCAGTCCAATCGAGCAATTTCAAAATTACTCCAAAAATGGCACATGTTATATTTTTCTCCTTCCATAGTCTCCGGATCCACCTCATTAACACCCCCGGCGTTGGGCTCGATCTTGCGCAACTCGTCGGGAAGCGGGGGCTTGTATTTAGGATCATCTTTGGGCAAAGGCTTTGGATCCTCTGGAGGGGACTCAATGAACATCTCCCAGAGCCCCTTCGACTGAAGATTATTCTTTCGTTTATACGCGGAGGCGTAGCGGAAGATATTGGGAACCGTTTCCTTGAGCTCTTTCACGGCGATGGTGAAACCATAAGTCTTATTGGCACTAGCCATGTATTGGAAAGGATCGCTTCTCCAAGTTAGTCGTTGAGAGTTTCGAAATAGAAATCAAGTTTGAACCCACTAGGTGATATCGCAGAAATATTTGATTTCGGGCTCTAAACGCCAATACCACTCATACTTCTCTAGGAGTTTGTGCTTGTAGAAAAATCTTCTCAGGATTAGCCATTGAGTTTGGCAACGACGGAATACAAGAATGGGAAGGGGCGTGAGCGGATAATTTCAAGGATTACTAACCCAGAGTAGAATCTACACATGTGATGATAGCTTTCCATGCCTCCGTACATGATTGCGGCATCGCCCTGCACGGCAATTCCTTCTTTTGCAACCTTGGCGTCTGTCCACTCCGGGAAACCCCACATGCTGGGGTCAATTTGGCCGAATTCAACTGGAGCACTTGTGTAATTCATTACAGTCTCCTTGAAGGTCGAGTTGAACTCTCCATCGTTGAGGAAGACGTAAGGGTAGTGGAACCAGCGATTGAAATGACGCTCTATCGATTTAACGGATTGAATAACCCCTTCGAGTTCCTTATTCCGCGCAAGGACCACGAAAGCTGCATTTGCTCGCTCACCCTTGTTTTGGGTGTGAGGATCTAAACAGCCAGTTGCGAACACCCTGTCATGTTGTTCGCTGATTTTTCTGATAGCGCAAATACCGTTAGAATTTAAGATGAGCGACGGATTAATTTCAAGAATTGACGTACCTAATGGAGGGTGGTGCCCCCGCGGGCATCAATATCCTGCCCGGGGAAGATGGGTGTCGGAGGAAAAGCACCAGGATCAATATTATGACAATACATGGGAAAAGTAGCACGACACCGAGGGGAATGGATATAGACGAATTCCCCCTTAACCGTATACGCCGTCTGAAGAAAGCCAATCTTGGTGTTATCCTGTTCTTGCGTTTCGAAAAGTCGTCCAGAGAGGGCAATCCCGACGACGGCATGCGCTTCGTTATATTTTGTAGCAGCCCCATGACTGCGGCCCAGATTCGTGTTCTAGCCCTCCTTAAATGCTAGAAGAGGCCAGGGAATTCGGCGTGTGAACTGGACGAGAAAGGGATCTCCACTGTCCAGTTGAGATTGCTGGGGAGAGATAGAGCAGAAACCCCAACTTCCCACCCAGCGAGACGCGATCGCAGTAACGAACGGCTGGAGAGAACTCCCAGATACAATTGGGCTTGGAATGCCCAGTCGTAGGTCGAGACAAAAATTGTACGTTGACGTACGCACACACCCAATGTGAGTTGTGGATCAAAGCATTCGGTCGAGCAGGAAGGGTATCGATGAAGTTTCGGCGTCCCAAGCGGCCTTGGTTGGAGGCGATAGGAGGTTGGTGGAAGCGTTACGAGATCAGGGATCGCAGCCGAAAGCGTAAGCTACTTGAATTGGTAAAGCCTCCTCTTACAGTGGCAAAGCCAGATTTCCCTCCTCCTGGGGAATTTAAAGTACCACTACTTCCGCCTCCCGGCAGATTACTCTCGTTGTACTAGTACAGTGTACTCAGGAAACATTCGTGGCCTGCACGCCAAGGCCCTGCCGCGCAGTAGATGATTACCTGGCCCGAAGGACGACGTATCACGGATCACGATAAATTCTCTGCCTAAAAAATCTCCCTTCGCCAAGGGTACTGAAAACTTGGCCATCAGGACAGACTCATACTCGACAAACCAAGATATTTTCTTTTTCTTTTTCTTTTTCTTTTTCTTTTTCTTTTTCTTTTTTTTATAGCTTTTCTTATCTTCCCAACTCAATCAATGCGCTACAGCATGAGTTATAGAGTGTACCATGTCTGCTCTAGCTCGACGCGTGCTGCAATCGCTTTTTATAAACGATTTGGTTTCGTGAGGAATGATTGGTGCCGAGACTCGGCTAATTTTCGGCCGGCGCAAATGCATGCAATCCATTTGTTACCTGCTTCAATATCCCACTTGCCCACAAGATCACTAGGTCAGCTCTTGAAATCACTGTAATGATAATCTCCTGGTGTATAGAAACAGTTTCTTTGCCTTAGCACGTCTTTCTCAAGGCAGACCATTACCTGCGATAAATATTTATCCTGCTGAACCCCTTTTTTTCGCCACTCTCCGCTGGCAAACAGTCCATTAAACTTGGAGATTCCGGCAATTTGATGAGCATGAATCAAGTAAATCCACCCAATTGATTGATCCAAATATAATTTCACAAAGATAAAGAGGCGCACAGCTAATTGTTGCGATTTTAAACCCTCAAAGCTGTAGGCTGAATACAATCTCACCTATTCCGAAATTACACGTGAAATTCACGGGTAGCCTAATCCATCAAGATGAGCTTCAACTCTAAGAACCTAAGTTATGGTGCGATAATGAAGCTTAACGTTCATAAATGCCATGCTAATGGCAAACAAAGAATCCAAAGAACCAAACTTCCTTCGAAGACTAAAGTCTCAGTATGTGGGAGGAGATCCACAGAAGCATGCGCGCTCTTCAGTCGTGCCAAGCAGGCTTCGCAACGAAGATGAAGATGAAGAGCCAACATATGTGGAGGAGGGGAGTAATGAGAACATCACCAAGGCTGAATATGAAGCGTTGACCAAGGGCGAAAATGATGCAAAAAAGAGTACGGAGCCAGCGATTTCTGAGGACGCAACTAGTTCTAACCCTTCTAAAACTGAAACTGAGTCCGAAGCTCGTGACGAGACGCCCATCAGATCTAAAGAAATAGTTGCTGGTGTAGGTGGTAGTCAGAAGAAGAGAAAACCTGTGAAAACAGTCGGGCAAGATGACGAGGAAGAGGAAGAGCCTTCTGAAATCCGAAATGCGCCTAAGAAGAAGAGTAAACGGCCCAAGAAGGCTATCAAGCTCTCCTTTGACCAAGACGATTGATCGTCTTGACCATGGGTTTGTCTTTCATCTGCACAAGAGCGGCTAGTATCTTTAAAATTTCCTAGAGAGTCCATTACGCGGGTAATTCCTTGGTTCCCTAGGGGGAAAGGGACAGATTATCAAGGATTCTCGAAGTCATTCGTGCTTGAACAGGCTGTTTTCTTTGGGAGGCCCAGTAACCCAGATTTGCAGATATAATCAGTCTGTGCTGGACACAATTGCGAGGCCAATATCGAGCTAACAGTCGTGTCAAATGAGTGTGAAAACATGAATAAATACGGATTGCAGTAAAATTCAAAAAGTAAAAAGATAAAATATATATATATATATATGTAGTCATATTTACTCCGTATGTAAGGTATATTCATTTTGATACCAGGAATACACAAACAGGGATTAATGAAGTAAGCCGGCCTTGTAGTTGACGATCTACTAGATATCCGTTAATGGTTTAGCGCATTTGAGGCTGAATTGTTGTCGCGAGCCCGAGCTTTACAGAAAGCGATACCAGGTCACCATTTTGAACACAGATTCCATATTTAACAAATTTCTGGCGATGCTGTGTGCAAGTAGGTCTCAGATTCTCGAACCTCTGGTTGCCATTGGGCGAATAACTAACCCTTTCTTCCTCAAAGTCTCTGGTGAAGCGCCTCAGGAGCCAGTGGCTTCTCGCAAGAGCGGTATGTCTGCTGCAAACTGGGCAATATGAATACGCACTATACTGATTCCCACGGTAGGCCACGTATTCGAGAAGCGATTGATCGAAACATACATTTCTGAAAATGGAAAGGATCCGGTAAACGGGGAGGAGCTTACTGTCGAGGACCTTGTCGACTTAAAGTCTGCGCGCACAGTTCGACCGCGGCCTCCGACCCTGACTTCGATACCATCTCTTCTTTCGGTGTTTCAAAATGAATGGGATGCCCTTACTCTGGAGACATACACCCTGCATCAGCAGTTGGCGCAGACGCGGCAGGAATTGAGCACATCGCTTTATCAGCACGATGCGGCGGTCCGTGTGATCGCGAGATTGACTAGAGAGCGCGATGAGGCGCGAGAAGCTCTTTCAAGAATCACAATCAATGCCGGCGGAAACGTTGCCAATGGGGACACCATGCAGGTCGACAGCCAAGGTCTGCCGGCCAACATCATTGCTAAGATTGATGCTACGCAAGAAAGGTACGGAATCGAATCAATGCTGCTTCGTCTCGGTCTCTTCACTGACATTGGCACCGCAGATTATCCAGCACTCGTCGCAAACGGGCAGTACCGGATGGCTGGGTCACTGGCGAGAACATTCAATCATTTGGCCCCATAGGAAAATCGGAATCGCTCTACCCCGGCAGCAGGTCAATCGCTGTTCATCCGGCGGGCGACCTTGCCCTTGTTGGCGGATCCGATGGCGTTGCTGGAGTCTACTCTATCAGTCAGAATAAGCTCGTTCAAACACTAAAGAGCGGAAAGGGTGCCGTCACGGACGCTCTCTGGTGGGGCGATAAAGCCATCGTCAGCACTGCAGGTGGTTCGGTGCAGGTTTTCAGCGAGGGATCACAGATCGCATCGTTCGAGTCACATGCAGGCGAGGCCACGGCACTAGCTCTGCACCCAAGTGGTGAGATTCTTGCTTCTGTAGGCGCAGACAAGAGCTATGTCCTCTACGATTTGGAGAACTTGAAGGTTGTCTTGCAAATCTACAGTGATTCTGGTAAGTTATCCAGACCCCAAAATTCCACGAGAAAGATAAAAGGCTAATCATATAACAGAGCTCTTGACTGCTGGGTTCCACCCTGATGGACACCTTTTTGCTGCTGGTGGTACTGATGGCCAGATCAAGATATTTGACGTCAAAACAGGCACCAATGCCGCCAGCTTTGATAATGCTAGTCCGCTCCGAGATCTTACCTTCTCAGAGAACGGCACATGGCTTGCCGCTGTTTCCCGCGGCCAGAACAGTGTCGCCATATGGGACTTGCGAAAGGCGGCGCAAACAAAGGTGCTGGAGATTGGTAGCACCGTTGAGGGCATTGCTTGGGATTACACGGGCCAGTTCTTGGCGGTTTCCGGTCCCAGCGGTGTCTCTGTTCAGCAGTATTCTAAGTCAAGCAAGCAATGGTCCGAGCCGCTGAAAAGTGCAGTGTCTGCAGCCGCTGTTGCATGGGGCCCTCAGGCTCAAAGCCTCGTTGTGGTTGACAGTACTGGTGTCATCAGCACTCTAGGCTCTAGCTAGAGGAAGAGCGCCGACGATTTCTTAATCTCAGGTCCAAAAGAAAAATGGCGGAAAGGGAAGTTTCTTTTTTCTACGGCGGAATGTACAATAATAGTCTCACTTCATAGCCGACCTGGCGGGAACAGTTGCGAAAGTTTTCTTTTGTCCTTAATTATCGAAAGAATTTTATAAAAAACCAACTATGAACAGCAAAGCGCCCAACTGACATATTGCTTCTTTTCTTTTCTCTGACACGTGCGCCAAATTTTGAGTCTTCAATTTTCGAATCTCGGAGCTACCTTTGCTTGGATATCAAGGCCCCATAATGTGCGGAGCATATCCCTGAGCCGTGAAATTTGATGCCTGCTGCTGCTGATGATGATGATGATGATGACGAAGATGGAGCCCATCCCTCTCCCTATACCTTGCACGCGATTAATAAATTAATATGCAAAGATTCGCCATACTTCGGCTGTCCTACATACAACGCGAGGAAAGCGACCATTAGAGTGACTCTCGATTCCTGGATGACACATAGATCATAATGAATCCAACGTCCCGTAAAAACAAAGGCATCAGTCGTAAACCGTACCATCATTAGACGCCATGTTTGAAAGTCTCAATCAAACTAAAAAGTGAGAAGATAATATTGTCAGAATAATCATTCACTGCAAAGAGAATTCAATTTTTTTTTTTAAAAAAAAGGAAAGGGTATATATCATTTCCAGAGGTCAACGGCTAGAAAAGTTGTGACCAATCTAACACAATGGCCATCAGTTGCTCGACCATGAAACCAGATCACCCGGGAGCATGCCGAAAAGAATGGAAGAGAAGCTCTAGAGACCATATTAAGATGCTGGATTTGTCCGGAGGCTGTACGAAATATGCATCGAAAAGACCTTGGCGACGATGAACAAACCTTTGGCATGAATGCCATACAGTCAATGGAGAAATAAAATGAAGAACGAAAGCAAATTCGGAAATGATGCCAAGTCCTCGGGTCCGTCCACACCGGCATTTGCATTATAGTAAGTTGCGTTGAGCAATGAGGTTCACTGTCCCTGGTCTCTTGATGATTATTAGTATTTCAGTACTGTGAAAGGGATAGCGCAATTGAGTCCGATGAGCCGGTAATATTTGGAGTGGTCTCTTCGAAAGCTGCTATCAAAAGCAATAGGTAACTACATAGTAACCTAGGTAGGTAGCTATTTATGTCTGCAAGATAGTAACGTTTGAGAACACCATTGGAAAGACTGTTTGAATTACAATCGATACAATTCTTTAAAACATTTGAATTCGATATACGACCGATTGAAATGACAACAAGCCATATGGCTCGTTTCAATATACTCCGATGGATGGCACGGAGGTCAAAGCTCTCTTTTATTGGCTCCTGGACGTTGACAGTCACACTGAACAGTCACGTGACTGAATTTCCGACCAACGCGTGATAATACGTAGTATGATTGCAGTTGAATTCAAGACTGAAATATCCTCACTCCAGATCTGAGCGCAAGTTTCTTCCAACACTCAGCACCCAGCTGCAGGTGAGGTTGATATTCAACGTTCTTCACTTATCAGGTGGCGTTATCGGTGCTTTCTGCTCTCTGGAGTCTCGGTGCTGGGTGACCATGCGTGCTCGGCTATATTTCCCTTTCTGGCGCAGAGTGCATCATGGCACTCCTCGGTCAACGGATTCGAGACTCTGGCGGCAAAGAGGGTCTGGACAAGAGATCCAACAAAGGGAAGGTCCGTCTGGGACAATACTTTTTCTCTCCACTTGTGATATACCTACGCCTATCTTCTTGCCTTGAATATCTCCACCTCATGGTGGAGTATGGACGGTCTCCCGTTTGCTTCGGCTCATTGGAGCAATAAGGTAACGCATAGCTGAAGAGAAGCGGCCTTAAACATTCTCGCTGGCGGGCCGCTGACATTCCTACTTGATATAGAGGACCCACGACCAGATGGCAAGCGGCCAAAGTCGAAACCCACCTTCGTGGACCTTCAATTTCCATGCCTCCTCTTCGCGTGGCGTAGGGGACGATAGCCGCTCAATGCCTCGCCTTCCGTCTCTGAGGTTTCCTGGGGACGGCCTAGACTTCAGGACTCCTGCCTCCACCTCGCAGCCTGCTGAAGCTGTTATCGATCTTACGAATGAACCGGATTCTCCTCCGACTGCATCTGCTCGAAACCCGACGTCTTCTAGAGCGAGCCGTCCGCCCCGGTTCCCCTCTGACATAATCGATTTGGAAGTGCCAAACGCCGACGAGCAACGAACTGCTCGCCACCGCGAAGAGAGCCCTGATGTCGAATTCGTCTCTTCTCGTCGGATACCCAGCCAAGAGCAGCTTCCCGGGTTAACCATGTTGGGTCTTGGGCCTGCTCACCTCTTCCTCGGTCATGGTTTTGGTGGAAGACCTCCAAGGGGAATAAATACCAGCGTGCCGGCAGTTGCAGGTCCCCGAGGCCAATTTCTCCATGAGCCACCCAGCTTGATTCTGGGCTCGATGAATCGTCGGCCATTTCCGCGTTACCAATTAAATAGAGAAGAAGAGAATGTCAACCTTACGACAGACAATTTTACGAATCCTGGAGCTGTAATCGATTACGAAGAAGTTGGTTTCCGAATAAACAATAGCCCTCCTCCGTATAAAGCGCCAAATCCCGCTCGCCCGGGTTTCACTCGATCTCCCGGAGAGGATGACGTGGTGGTCTGTCCTTATTGCGAGTTGGAATTGGGTACAGGCAAAACCGACCTCAAGCGACAAGTCTGGGTGATAAAGAATTGTGGACATGTAAGATTTCCCCTCTCCCTCTCCCGTGATATAATCGTGCATATGGAGTTTTACTGATGCATCGTGTAATGTTTAGGTTTACTGTGGAGAATGTACTTCAAAGCGGCCTCTGCGGAAATCGGCAAAGTCCAAAAACAAACCTTTTGCCGCCTGCGTCGTGGAAGGTTGTGGCACACCGACGTATCCCAAGGGCAACATGTTTCAAGCATATCTGGGCTAATGCGGTCATTCTTTTTTGGTATTGCATGCTCAAGAGTTGTTGTGCGGCGTTAATCTGGGATTTCTTTTTTCTTTTTTTTTTCTTTTCTTTTTCTTTCGGTCAGGTTCATGGGCTGAGGCAGCATGGTGTAATGCGTGGGGCATTTATGGAGGCGTTTGCATGGAGCGAAAGCTGGGGGGCGGACCCAGACCAGTTTCACCTTTTCAGAATATCTCTTACTTCTTTATATTTCAATACTGGGCCCTGGAGGGTACAATGCCACCTTCTTTGTTCATTTGCATCGTTTCGAAATGTTAAGGTTGAGTCTTCTCATTTAGGCACCTGACGCAGATCTCGCGGTAAAAGGAAGACAAGTCTCTAGTAATCAATGATGATCTTCGTCAATGCTAGACTAGGTACTTAGGAATCAGGGGGATACAGAGGACCAGAAGCTTTGAAAAATAGAAGTGTTCTAGAATCGAAAGAGTTGGCTCTTTCAACCTATTCTTAGCAGTCTAGTATTTGGACCATATTACGACACGTCTTGCTCTACGAATAACAATATATAAATCTCAAAGTACTGGCAAACACTATATGAGTAGAATCATGAAAACTATCATACCTTCCCATCTGCCGCCTCCCGCCATGACTTTTACATGGCAAACAAACAGTCCACGTTACGCTGGCGTCGTCTGGTGTCGTCCTGTCCCACGTCAGTCAGTCGTATGGTAATGTACGGCTAGCTGAAGACACCACAACCGTCATAAGCTGGGGGTCAACGGGGTGAGCTCTGGTAAAGGGTGCGGAAGTACCTCCGTACCCGACCGGAGTTTCTCCGCCAGGCCGCCCGTCGTTGCGCTATTGCAGCTCAACAACAACCGCCTTGGCCCCAAACCTTCCCCAATTGCTGTGTATGCTCCTCGTCCCGTATACATAATTGTTTTGTGTGCATTTGCGTTTGCGCTTGCGCCGCAATTGATCCCATCGCAAGACCCAACGGAGCGCACCAACAAACAGTAGCAATCATCATGGATACTTCGAAACCCGCCGCTTCCTCGTCGGCCGCTCCCCGCCGGTCCTTCAAAGCCCAATACCTCATCCTGTACAATTTCGTCTCGGCGGTTCTCTGGACCACCGTGTTTGGCCGCGTCGTGCTTCTCGTCCCCCTTGTTGGCTTCACGCATGTGTATGGGGGTGTAGGAAATTTTGCAAAATGGACACAGACTCTTGCGCTGCTGGAGGTCGTGCATGCCCTTTTTGGTACGTAAAATACGTTGGATACGTTGAATACTTTGAACGCATTGAAAGCGTTGATTTTGCCTTTGCCTTTGTCCTTTTGCTCTTGTTTTGTGCTTTGGTCCTGGGTCTCCTTTGTGGTTTGGGGCGGAATTGAACTGGTCTCGCTGGTCTCGCTGGTCTCGCTGTGGAGCTCGCGTGGTATAGTTACTGCCTAAGAAATAAGGGCGGCCATAGGGAAAGGGGAAAAAAAAAGAAGGAAGAGAAAAGCAATAAAAGATGGAATATACAAAGGCTAACATGTCTTGATACCACAGGAATTGTGCGCTCGCCCATTACCACGACCGGAATGCAAGTCGCGTCGAGACTGCTCCTGGTATGGGGCATTGTGAACAATTTCACCCGGCAGACCGCGCCCTCGGTGGCGTATTCGACCATGCTGTTCGCGTGGAGCTTTACTGAGATTGTGCGGTACTCGTATTTTGTGGCTGCTCTGGGATCGGGCGGGTCAGGGGTGCCCAAGATATTGACGTGGTTGAGGTATGTTTCCACGGAGAAGTAAAGCTGGAATCTAGACTGTGCAATGGGCCGTCAGAATGATTCTAGGGGAAACAAGGTACTAACGGTCCTGGAATAATGCGCAGATATAATACGTTCTATGTCCTGTATCCGCTTGGCATTCTGAGCGAAGTCACGCTGGTGTACAAATCGCTCGGTCCAGCAAAGGAATGGGGTTACATTTACGAGATTATACTTAAGAGTGTCTTGCTCATCTATATTCCTGGTATGTCGATTGAGTTTTTGCATCTTTTGGATTTTTCTGGAGCTTTGGCTGACGATAATGTCCAGGTTCATATATCCTGTACTCGCACATGATGGCACAAAGACGAAAAGTCTTGAGAGGAAAGCAAAGACAGACTTAAAAGCACTGTAGAATCTCAGTTAAATAATACGTGTAGATACGAGAGTTAGGCTATCTCGATGCATTGAAGGGGTATCATTTTGGGCATTAAATTAAAAAATGGGGGTAAATTGAAATGCATGGCATCAAAAACGATGCTGAAATGTCGCTTTTGGTTAACGCCAAGAAACTTATTCGTATGGTCAAAAAGTGCCACCTTTGCTAAACTGCTTTTTGTCGAGTGATTGCCGCATGGACTCATTGTAATACTTGCATATTTCCGATGGAGTTTGTTCTCCCAGGCCTGAGACGAGCCGGTTTTGGCAGTAGCGTTGAAGGATGGTTCGCGGCGTTGTCGAAGCAGAGACGACATCGCGCGGGCAAGACTGCCTCACGAAGATAGCCACTCGAGCTGAATTACATGTGGGGCTGCCGAGTCGTAATTCAAATTTGCCCTAGAAGACAAGATCGAACGCTTCAGTCCCCGATGACAAGCCCAAGGAGAGCGGTTACGTCCAAGGGATCGTGAAATTGAGTATATTTCCAATCTCACCCGACTCAGACCGGAGCAAATCCTTTGATCGAGGTTATCATCAGCCGCGCTAAGGAAAATTGAATATTTACTTACGTTCTTCGTCAAGTAATGTCTCTTCCTGCCAGCTTGTCTCGACCCAATCGACTGTGACAATCCGTGGAAGGGCGCTCTTACTAAAAATATCTATCAGTATCCACCACCGGATAATAGCAGACAAATAAACTTACTCTTTAATTTCCTGTCTTATCTGCTTGAGCCTGCTCCTGTCATCACCAACAATGACATGTGTCAGAGGAATATCTTGTAGGTCATCGGTAATCTTGCCATCGCCAAATCTAATGTAATTAGATGCCAACTGAAGCTTTCGATCAGATGCAAGCGAAAGCTCTTTTTCTTGTGAATAGCTATGATCTGTCTGGGAGAGACCGGACTTGTCCAAATAGATGACTAGATCGGTAAACATCCAGCCACGGCTTTCGCGAAGTTCAGTGCTCTGTTGTCGTAGTTGCTCTTTTAGTTTGGATACATCCGAAGGCGAGGGTGATATTGCGGGCATTTTTCCAAATATCTGCTGTCATTAATAATGTTACTCAGCTTCAGAGACAGGTAATTAGTACTTCTCTTAGTTCCTCGACAGACACATCGCGAGCATAGCTATCGCCGTATTCATCGACATTTGACGCCGCATGTTCTTGAAAAGCTTCTGTCGCAGAGAAAATGTGGCTGATATTGTAAGCTAGAGATATTTCCCAGTTGAATAGAATAGGCCGTACCTTGGTTCAACTGGTAGCACAAATCTCGGCCTTTCTCCGTCCGCTTGGTTTTGCTTGATACAATCGAAAATCCATGAAGGGCGGATAATATCTTGATCTCCAGCTTTCTGAAGGGAAGCCACTTTTACAGTTCCTGAACAATAATTAGCAAAGAGAAGATATGCTCAAAATATTGTCCGTCGCTTACTTCTTTCCGCAATACAAATTGTATCTTTGAAGGCGGTATGTGTTTGGAAAATCTGCCCACCATTGGTTTTTACAAGCTGCTCCAGCTCAGCTTTGCTCTTCTTCTCCGGTTTTGCCGCGTCCGTGATAATGACTTGTACCCGTGGTCAGAAGAGTTTTGGCCATGTATCCAAGCAAATTTACTCACAAAATTTCAGACCTTCAAATAATCGGGTCTCTGGCCCGGCATAGGGAGTTGTGAATATCTGGTCGCCTCCAGCTACTCTCAACTCCTTCTTTCTTGTGGTTCTCGCTCTCTTTCGGCCATCGTCGACCGTGAACTCCTTTTCTTTTTGCTCCTTCTCAACGTTGGCTTTGAGATCAAGGAAACCTTGAATTGACAATGCAGTTGTCCAGTCTCGGTCTGTTCGCAGCTTCTTGAATCTTGGAAATCGAAGCGTCAATCCCATGCGAAAAGAATCCGTTGGTGTTACAGATGCTGCCTTTACTGACACCACTACCGAGTCATCCGGCCGAATCCAGACGTCAGGGCGTTCATGCTGGAGGTGTCCGCCGGCAAGTTCAATGAATTCAGTAGGCGGGCGTTTAGAATCCCAGTCTTTCCACTTCCCATCCGTATGGTGTCTAACATTGGCGTAGTCCATTGCAGTGAAGCCACCGCCTACTTTGAAGAAGGAATAACATTTCATTGGGTTAGCTCCCTTGTCAATTTGTCGTTGATCAACTTTCAGACCGCAAAGAAAGCTGGACAACCTGCCGCCCCTTTTCCCCGAACCATAGTAACCGCCAATAACGATACAATCTAATGATTCGCCGAACTCTGTCATATATTCTGGTTTGACCTTCAGCCAGTCGTCATTCCGTTCATTTAGCCGGTACATTGAACGCGGATTCTTCAAAATCAGTCCTTCTGAGGCTTCAGCAACGACCTTGCGCAGCAATGGCTCAATCTCGGCGAAATCATGAGCTTCAGTAAATTCAAGGATTTCTAGTCGCCTCGGTACAGAATGAACACTGGCTTCCAACGCTCTTCGTCGATCTCGCAGAGTGTAGCTTGTAATTGGTTCCCCATTCAGGTATAGGCAATCGAATACCCGGAAGAGGGGTCGCTGTCCAGTAGAAAACGGGTTCCGCTGTTCAGATATGGCAGCAGTTTTCAGCGTGCCAAAAGGTACCATTGCATCTTGTTCAGGATCCCAGGTAATCATTTCCCCGTCAAGAATAATATTATGAACCGCAGGGTTGAATGCATCCTTTATGTGCCTGGTTAAGGCGCCATTTTCATCCTGAAAGCCGTTGCCGTATAGATAGGTATAATCTTTGGCTTTGCGGGACCAAAATCCAAAGCGCTTGCCACCCAGGATGCTGCTGTCTTCCATCATATGCAACTGCATCCGCTCGCCATCCATCTTTTCTTCAACCCAAAATGTGTCGTCTTCTTCAGCGGGCCGCATCTTCTCCACCATCCGCTCGAAAGAATGCATCTGAAATTGAGCTAACTGTGGCTGGAAACACTGCATCAAGGTGATGCCAGTATCGTCGCTTTCGAGTCGTACAGACGGATCATAAAGCTCCCAGCACACGCGGCGGAGACTGGAGGAAACGTTAAATAGCGCCTCAGCGTCTGGATGCCAAACATCAAAGAAGGTCTTTTCCGTAGCCCCGACTTTCATTTGCCGAAGAATTATTCGGATGAGCCACAGCAGCTCTTCGGGATTCATTTGCTCGTAAAAGGTCTCAAAGATTGGGAGCTGATGCTCCTCCCGTTGTGCTGCAGCGAGCTTATCCAGCATTTCGTTGACCTCTCCAACAGTCAGTTCTCCTACACTGGTTCGCATGGGCCGCTTGGAGATTATTTCAAAGCATCTGCCTGCAAAATCACCGGCCATTCGGCTTGCGGTGCTCTGGCTAGGAAGTTTCCAGTTAAGAAGGTTAAATCCATCTTCAGAATTCTTGTCAATCTTCATCGTTTTTACAAGTAACTTGCCAATCGCTTTCTCCTTGAGACCATACATGGGGCGATCTCTGTCCTTTTCCGGAACAATCAGTCGAAACGCAGGATATATATCATTGCCAACTTCTTTTCGCCAACGTGAGATGAACCTCTCAATTATGTTGCGGCGGATCTCATGAGGGGATCGGTTGGCTGATCCATGAGGGCCTTGTTTCCTTCTGGCCATGATCGGACCAGTAGGTTTCTTTTTATTGTCATTGAGAGGATTGAACAAGGTCAGGAAGAGGTCATGAAACGGTAATGTGTTTGAATGATTGTGAGGCCTATGCGGATATTTTTCGTCCAACTCTTCCTCTGTAGGAGGCAAAGGCCAATACTGTCGATGCTCACTATCAACGCCATCATTGCCCTGGCTCCCATCCATGATCTTCAATGTCCGCAACAAGACCGACAGCAGATTATTGTTGATTTTAAGACATTATCAAACTACGAAAATGCGTTTGAAGCATGCTCTGACGTAGCAGAAGAGCCCTCTCGTCCCCGCGTTAACTACCTTAGTCAAGGCAGATACGAGAACACGAAAGCGACACGACGATCACGTGACCGTGACATTTTGATGATCAGAGTGGGTCAGCAGATTATACGGGACAAGAGATATCGATGATTCGTCAGTTGAAGAAAGAATGGAGTCAGAGTGTCAGAAATCGTTTTAGTCAGGGTCAGTGGGCTTCAGGCGGTCAGTTTCAGGCATCCAGTCTCTTGATTTCGTAAGACTGACCGGGTTTCCCGGCGGCGGAACGCGGAAATTCACATCATATTTGCTGGCGGATGGGTTGTGGCTGCATGCAGAAGGTCTCCTGTCATTGTTTTGGAAAGCACTTTTACTCCACGTCGCCGTCCACCTCGTGCATACGACCAGGAGTACGATAATCGTGAGGATAATCGTAATTGAGGCCATGCTTCTCTGCCAAACGTGACCCAAAAAAATCTAAGGAGCATGTTTGAACACAGTAACGAATCCAGTTACTCTTTGACAAGAGGATACCAGGCTGTCATCCCAGCTTGACCAATCTCTTGATTGAAAAACAGCCTTAGGATGGGACGCAATTTTCGATCTATTTCCACAGCATCACGCCAAGAGACCATCTTCGACCTGGCTCCATCGTCCATCAACCAGCTGGAAGCATTACAGGGTGCTTCTCGGGCATTCGCCAAGCCTGCCCTGAAGCCAAAGCCACCACAACGAACATTGACAGGGGACAACGGAGCGCTTGCTGCTGCTGCCAAAGCGAATCTCGACTACAAGTCAACTCCAGCCGTTGCTGCTGATTCCGCAAATAACACCTCCAGCGTGAGTCGAGAAAACAATAACAATGACAGAGCTTCTTTATCGGCAGCGCAAACATCAGCGGAACGAGACAGATTGCGGCTAGTCAGAACCCAAAACAGTTCGCATTCATCACGTGGGTCGGCAGGCGATGCCGGAGATCGTTCAAGCGCAATATCAAACAGGGCGGCGACGCTCGCGTCCAGCAGAGCAACTCCTCGATCAATTGAGGCCCATAACCGCAACAATCCTACGAGATTGTCGCGCAACCTTGGGACTCCCAGCTTCGTCTCCTCAGAATTCGATGATTCATCAGAAAATGGGTCATTTTCTGCCTCGAACATGTCCCGCCCATCACCCGATTTGCGAGGGCATATAGCTCATTCAACGGCAAATTCTCAGCATGGAACTGACGTCACATCGATCGCAACGACCAGCTCTTTGATCAGTCAATTCGAACAAAATCATGCTGGAAATGTTACATCTCGAACTCGCCCTGCCGTGGTCGCTACATCTGCCGCAACTGACATCCAGTCCCCACGACCCCTTCGTGTATCGGGCGGGAATGCACACCCGGCTGCGACATTAGAGGCTGCGCGTAAATTTCAAATCAGCCCCTCTTCAAGGAGCGCAGCATCGTCCTCCTCAGCTTCGATTTCTTCAAAACGAGCTGAGAATGTCCCAAAGCAACCCAACGTTGCAGCTGCTAGATCTCAGGTCACCCTCGCTGCAAGCCGAGGCGCCGCTGCTGCGGCTCGTCGTACTTCTATTGACATTGGTTCTCACCATGCGGCAATTCCACCTACCAAGGAACCTCCAAAGCCACCGCTGCGACCCAAGCCTACGATCCGTGATATCCCTCAACGTGCGCACGACCACCCCGAAGCTGAGAAAACGCCCTCGAGCCCGTCATCCTCCGAAGCATCCTTTACATCCGCTGTAGAATATAGAACAACAAAGCCGGCACCCACCGTTCCGCCTCCAAGAAGAAGTAGACAGCCTGCACGAGACGATGAGCTTGCGTCGACCTCTCAAAGTCCAATCAGACATACCCCGTCTCCAACCCTCGGGTCAGCTGGACTGCCCGAAGAATCCCTTCGAAAGGCTATTGCCCAACGATACCGTCCCAGTTCAGGGCAGCACCCAGCGCCGCCACTCCTTCGTTCTTCATCTGCGCTTGATGACCAGTCATCGTCGTCAGAGCATGGCGAGAAACGGCCGAACTCCGTCCTACGCCATGCCAGTCCCCTCATGTCAAACGACTCGCTGGCAAATGCCATTGTTGCCTCCTCTCTCGCAGCAAGTCGAGCTCCTTCGCCGCCCAAAGCAACGCCATCCCCCATCAATGTTCCGAGCCGCCATTCCAAGACGCACCTGCCATTCCACCGCCATCACCGTTCTTCCGAGTCGCACCGGCCCACCCCCAGCCCGCCCAAGGGCATGAGAACAACGATGCGCGCACCTCCCAAGGAAGACTCTGAAGAAGACGCGAAAGTCCGTAGGAGACACATTCTACACAAACACCCAAATAAGCATCACGAAGGCGACCGAAAACGCTGGAGAGATCAGATCACTGAGCGCGAGCGCAAACGCTACGAGGGACTATTTGCCTCGAACAGAGGAATACATGTCTTTTTAACCCAAGCCGAGCAGCGTGGTTTTCACAGAAGCAAGCGGTTTCAGGTTCCGTGGGAACCGGAAAGAGAGTTTGTTTCCAACATTGTCGTTAAAGATATCTGGCACCGCAGTCGGCTGCCAGATCAAATATTAGAAGAGATTTGGGATTTGGTCGACCGAAGAATGACTGGAAAATTAACCAGAGATGAATTCATCGTCGGAACGTGGCTTATCGACCAAAGCCTCAAGGGTAGAAAAGTCCCCGCAAAGGTTTCTGAAAGCGTATGGGCAAGCATACGGGGACTGGCAGGGGTCAAGGTCCCCAAAAATAAGTGATAAACCGTGTTGATTATTTTTCTTGAATTTTTCTATTTGCTGGAGTTTAATACCTAGGTACTTATAGAATCCCCCTCGGTGTAAACGGCGTTCTAAAAATTTATCTTTTTTTCAACCCCCAGATGTCCCCCTTTTTTTTTTTGCTCCTGTCTATTTAATCACATGTAAATGCTAATGCAGCGGATATCCTAATGGCGAGATCTCCTTTTTTTTGTCCCCTTACCAATCAAAGAAACAACTCAGAGTAGAATCAATCAAGAAATCTGCAACGCAGCACTGCGCTCAAACGCACACAATGAATGAAATGATCCTGCAAACTCCATGTCATACCTATAGGTCGTCAGCTCAATCTGCGGGTATCCCCTGAGACTTATTTGAATAGCTCCAAAAGATCTTACCAATAATTCACCGCGCAGCACAAGCCCTCGTCCGAGCAGCTCTGCGAGACCTTGTGATACCTTTTTTCGCCAAGATAATGTCAATTTCTGCTTTGTTCGCCCCCTAGGGTTTGATGTTATGGAGGGGGTGGGAAGAAGGTGGACGGGGTTGAGGGGATGGAGGGAGACATTTCAACACTCTCACCCACTCGAGGAGAGAAGACGAGACATGGTTCACTTACCACATGGCAGGCAAATAAAGCATATCCCCCGCGTTCAACGTAACTCTAAGCGGCCTACTGAGCTTCGAAAACGCCGTCGTCGAACGTTCCGGCACGTCCGGATCCCACGTCGGGAACGGAACCGTATTACTCTCTTCGTCCAGTTTAATTTCCAGTTTCCCCGACTCTGGATTCTGCGCGTACGTTGCTCCTGGAAGCTCCTTTTCTCGGACGCAGGGCATTTCAATAGGCGGCATGAGCACAAAGTGCTTTTGGCCAATGACTTGGCAGTATATGTTTTCAAAGTTATCTTTGTGTAGTGCCGTCACGCTGCGCGAGTTGCCGAGCCAGAAGTTGATCGCCTCGGGGTCTTTCTCCAGTGCGATGCGCACCCAGGGAATGTCTTGCACGTCGGATGCAAGAGGAGTGTATTCCCCGCGTAGATTATCGTTTTCTGTTTGAGATATAGTGTTTAGTAAGAATTGGGCTGCTCTCTACTCGCGGGTTTGATGATTCATTTCCGACCATTAGCACGTGAAGATGGCTGCTATTTGGCAGTTTGTCCGAATTTTAGGACATATTTCGATCTCATCGTTGGTGCAATGCATATGACCCAGAGTATTATTTTTGCCGTGGAGGAGAATGAAAAGTTAAGGGGAGAACTTACGCGTCTGCGCATATTTAATTTCTCCATCCCGCTGTTCTAGCTCTTGCTTGCTGATATATTCTAGCACGTCCTCGAATGCTTCTTGGACTTCGAGCGGCTTTACGAAGAGGGTGTCTTCTCTGTCACCGCTTGTGATTTGGACCGGTGAATCTGCATTTCTGCCCATGATGAACAGGGAGATGAATCAGTATCAATCGCTTCTTCCAGTGTCTCTAATACATGGCCGGAAACTATGCCGGAAAAAACAAAGAAAGAAAAGAAAGAAAGAAAGAAAGAAAGAAAGAAAGAAAGAAAGAAAGAAAGAAAGAAAGAAAGAAAAAAAGATAGCAGCATGCAATACGGAGATTGATCCAGATTTTAAAAATCCTTGACGGTTGATTGATACAGAACTATTCCCATTGCAAATCAAAGCAAGAAAAAAATCAAGAATATCAAATAAAGATATACAGACACAACTATCATAACCAGCGCAAGTTGACAACATCATATGATACCTGGATAGGTACAGTAACATGATGCAAGATACTTACCCAAGAGGCGTTATGGCAACATTGACCATTTGCCCGCGCATAATTTCTCGCAGATAGGCAGCGTTCCATTTCCGCGTTGCGGTCCAGCGGGATGTAGCACCGCGCACAACGAAAGGTCGGTTTAGCGCTACATAGTGCATGAATTCGAGTGGTGAAGGTTCATTGTGCAGCTCATCAATGGTAGATGCGTTGAGTTCGTGATAGTTTTCTATTAATTCTGCAAGGGCGTCTGAGAGGGCTGGAGCCGTGGAATCCGATTCCATACTGATAGAGCTATATTTGCAGATGACGACAAATAATCATGATATTTCCAAGGTTTGTTAAGGTGGAAGGAAGGTAAATATTGTAATATTTTGCTCGGAGCCTCGGAACGAAACTGCGGGTTTGGCGGTGGGACTACAATACTGGTGCCGAGCTGTCAACATCCACTGCCATTAATGCTATTATGCTATAGCTAAGAGACTGAAGAAATATGAAATATATACATGTTGGCATGAAGTCGAATTAGGCACTGAATGTTAATGAAGCATCGGATATGTCGAAGTGTGCATGTCATGACCTCACGTGACTTTGGTTTTGATGCATCTTGTAATTGAGACATTCAGGTATTACAGCAAAACCGCATGGTAATAAAAAGTGTTATATAGCGATGGAATGAAATATTTTGTTTAATTGAAGATTTTTCACTACTGGAATTGAATTTTGCATGTAATATTTGTTAGGATTTGCTGCTCCACGAGCAAGATGTCATACAACTGAAGGTATGTATCACACATAGAATGCAGAAAAGACCACAATGAAGTCACCTCATAAATGAATTGAAACCCATATATAAGTTACACCTTGCATAATTAGAAGTTCGTCACATTTGACATGATGGATGCAACAAGTACTGCAGCCAGTGAGGATGCGGTTACACTGCAGCATCGTGCATATTGATCATCAGGCTTCACCTGGATTAAAAAGCAGGCTTCGAGAGGCTCAAACAAATACCTACTCGAATCCGGCACAAGCTATACTGTCATGGTATGTAGAGCGCACCAAATTATAATGCTTATTGTAAGGCAAAACCCTAGGCGACATGAAATGAAATAGACTGTGTACGGAGTAATAGAGGATTGATAACGTTATCTTAGTGCCATTTTCGGAGGAACCAGGTTTCTCTCTCATACACCGTATAGACGCGCTGACTAACCCTTGACCATGCGGAACTCAAACGGGCGAGTCAACAACATCTATTGCGACGGGTGACCAAAACGGCCTTTCATACTCGGTGAAATAAATAAAGTTCTCTTCTATCTAGGATAATAAATTCAAGGTGTAATCTGTTCAAGAAACAATTCATATATTCAAGAAGTTCTGGGTCTCTAGAGTTTACCATAGATGACATTATAACTATCCGGAAATTCGTTTCCGGCGAGTGCATCATCATAGCCAATTTCCCATCACCGAGCTATCTCCCCTCCCCTTCGTACATAACTAGCCTTTTGCCTCACAGCGAACTGGTGATCGCTGAGCATTCTTCACCATGAATAACAACGTATCATAGCGCATTATCCCTATATATTACCTTCAGAAATTCTCCCGCTTTCCCGAGCCGCCTGACCTGCTGTATAAACATAGACACTACCCCGCGCTCTCATAATCCCCACTATGAGGCTTTGACCATCTGCCATTTCCCCCATAGTAATGTCCGGCTGGCTCAACGACTATACGTCCGCGCTCTCAGCGCGAGATGCGCGGGAAAAGAGCAACCTCGAGATCTTCAAAGCCTGTATATTTCCCCGTTTCCTTTCCAATTCCTGGCACCTAGCCGTCGCTCTATCTCTCTCCAAGCTACTTCCCCACAACTGTGCTAAACGTAAGACGCAAAGACATTCGACTGACTGGGAAGTGATACACAGACACAAAACTCGCAGACCGCGCATCAAGCGCCTCAGGTACAGGGTCGGGAACGACATCTAAAGCAGCGCCTGGTGGTGGCGGCGGCGGGGGTGGGGAGAACGATGTCCAACTCCGAGCGGATTTAATTATGGCGCAGCGGTCAAAAGTTTCGATACAGGCACTAGCCACAAAACGGCTTAAAGAGCTAGAAAAGCTGCAGAAAACAGCCCAGGAAAGTCGCGCCTTAGTAATGGACCTGCGTGCAGAAAAGTCCCTGTTAGAGCGGCGTCTAAAGGACCGAGACGAGGAGTTAAGAGGGAAAGGAAGATTATTAGATGTATGTTTCCGCTCGGTTTTTCCCATGTCACTGCTTGATAGGTGCCAGCTTGGCATATTTGTTCGGAGCAAGAAAATGAGCTCGAGGGCTTGAGATTATTGGCACGCCTTCAAGTATGGATAGGTAAGAGAGAGTGGCCAGGCTGACCTTGTTGATGCAGGATGTCCAAGACGAAATGATTTCGCTGAATCTACAACTCAATATGGCAGAGGAGAGGAGTGCGAAGCTTGAAAAAGAAAACAAAGAATTAGTTGATCGGTGGATGGCACGGATGGAAAAGGAAGCGCAGGCAATGAACGATGCATCCCGATTCTCATGACACTCTGGTGGTTGTACTATTTGCACAGACTCAGCTATACTGCATTTTCCGGCGTCGGTAGATTGGGGGTGAATCTAAAACTCTGATATTTGCATTTCTCATTCTCTCTTATGTTCGAGGCTGTCCTTTTTTTTTAATATTTACATCTATGATGCGTATGCTTGATGTGTGATGCATGATGCGTCTTTCGCGTAGATGCGTAATGCTATGCCTGACGCTATGCAGGGAGAAGGAAAAGAAAAGAAAAGAAAATGCTTCCAACGCTTTGAAAAACCTTTGAAAGTTACCGCATTCTTTCTGCAAAGGCTCTTAGCTTAGAGCTGTCTTTTCGCGCAACAAAGTATGTGCCGCCAACGTCTGTCCAGCTCACACTGTCAGACCAATAATGCTTCATTTCAACTTCCAGTAAATTTACGGGCGAGTTGAAGTTTCTGCTGGTAATTTTGTGGCCCTGAGGAACAAAAGATTTCAGAGAAACAATCTGACAGCCTTCCCGAAGATCCAAGAAGAGATTCATCAGCTCATTATTCAACTGAGGGGTAAAGGCCTGATTGTTGACCAGAACCACATCCGCTCGTTGTAGGACCTTGCCGATTTTTTCATTCTTTAGAAAGTCGCCACGCTCAATATGAGTTGATCCAACAGCGAGACCCCAAAGACGTGCTCGTGCTTTGAACTCTTTATCTTGCAGCTCTGCAAGGTCGCAAGGTCCTTCCATCATCTCGCACCCCCAGCTTTCGCAACCGATTTCAAGCGCTGCTTGCAAAACCACATTCCCAACTCCGGAGCCAAGATCGACGAAAACGTGCTCCGATTTGAGTTTTGTATCCTTGAAGATCTGAGAGATAAATCTCGGCAAAAGCTCTCCATACACGTTGTCCGTTCCATTCTCATAATGTCGCAAGGAGCCAACTCTCGGGGAGACAGTGCGTGCGTAGATCTGGTTCAAGACCCGCTCTACCAGAGGAAGCGCGAGGCTATGACGTGATTCGAGTATCTTCACCACTGTGCCATCCTCTCGCAGCCTCTTGATCTGCTTATTGTAGTCTTCTAACGCCTCTCTGAATTCTTCCTCGGACTGGCGAGATATGGCACGCTTGAAGCGACGCTGGAAACCTTTCTCTTCGTCAAGAAAGGCATCTTGTAACGATTCGGGTACATAATGTTTCGCGACAAGGTCCACCACTTGTGTGATTTCGTCCAAGGCCTTGAACTCGTCGGACTCTTTCGGGACTACCAGTTCATACCTGAGGAAAGTTAGCAGGGCGAGAATTCGACAACGGATTAAACAGGGTCCTACCGCTCTGGCTTTGAACGACTCGGATATTGCAAGAATATCGCTGTCGATCTTGTCGAGTCTCTAAAAGCCTTGACAAATTTACTCGACTTATTCAATGACGCAATATCCGATGCATGGATGAAGGGGAAGCTGGCATCTTCTTTGTCGGCGAAAGCACGCTTGTCAGGAAGGTGCCGCTTGAGATCGGGTTCACCGCTTGCACTTGTTCGAATCCGCTTGCGAGAATTTATGAGGGAGTCATCGCTGTCACTGTCTTCGCTGCTTGAACTCAACCGCTGTGGCGTGGCCGGTGTCCGTCTGCGTGAACTATTCCTCGATCTTGATGATCTTGAATCAGGACTCAGACTCCCCTGCTGTCTAACAGCCAAAGTTCGTGCAGGGGAAGCCCCGTTTTGTTGGCCGAGCTTCGATGCATTGAGGCTTTTCTTGTGCGTGAGTGGTCGCCGTGCGTCCTTTCCGCCGATGACTTGCGCCGACGGGGTTCGGACGACTTCTCTTCGAATTTGAGCACCTTGGGGCTTGATGGCAGAACTGCCCTTCTTCTGTAAGTGATCGAAGAAGCCCATGGGTTCGGTCACTGCCTGTAGAAATTCAGAGAGAAGAGTGTTCTGGTTTCCATGCCTATGGGATGGTGGGCATGGGTGTGGCGGATTGGCGGCAAACTTAATCATAAGAACAGGGTCCGGGGGCTACCGAGGTACAAGTGCTGTCTACTCCGTAGGCGGCAGGCACACCCCTCGCACCCTAGGCCCAGGCTTTTTTGCCGTCGGACTCCGCCACGCCGATCGCGTGCGTAACCAAGACCTGGAGAAACCTTAAAAAAAAAAGTAGCATGCGCTGTACGTTTCAGGGAATGACAATACAGTACACCGCGATATTATTGTAGCGATCAAAGTTTGCTCTGTGATGATTGACCTCATTTCAGATTATGCATAGCACAAAAAAGGCTGTACTAAAAAAAATTCTTTTAAATATCCAACTTCGAATCAATACACTATAGCATATGGCCCAAGCATAATTTATCAGGTTCGCAGCGAGAAGAGAAGGAACAAGTCTATCTACAACGCAAATAATGCCTCAAAATATACCTTAGTAGATTGGTTACGCCATAAAATGCCCTAGCTATGCTTTTTTTGGTTCACTTTCTCTTCTTGGAGAGTCTCTTTTGTGCCCGCAGATCCTTCTTCATTCGAGCGTCGACAATCTTGTACTTGCCCTTGACACCTCTTGGGCGACCGGAAATACCCCGGTTAGTACCCTTGGCAACAACCAACTTGACGGGCTGCTTAGGCTTCTTCTTTGCGGCCTTGCTCATGAGCTTCGCGATGCTTTGGGCTTTGTCCTTCTCGGTCATGTCACCCTCATCAGCCAACAGAGCAGACTTCTTGCGTAGCTTCTCCAGTCGCTGCGCAGCCTTGAACTTCTTCCGGCTCTTTGCCTCTTGCACCTTCTTGATGGGTCGAGCATTGAGCGCTCTCATCTTCTCCTTCAGTGCCGCTGCGGCCTGAGCAGTAATGGGTCGATGCGGTTTGCTGTGTCTGTTTTCATCGTCGAGGAACCATTCGGGGAGGCCGTCGCGGTCCTGGAGAGCATATTTGTTGTAGGTCTCGTCCATTAAATCGTACTTGCTTTTCTCGCCGGATGCAAGTTGCTGGGCCAAGGTCATAGCTTCAGCAGTAATAATGTCGATATCTAGCAACACAGTCAACGTTCAACTCTGTCGAAAACTTGCTTTTGCGAGAACTTACCCATCCGACCATCTTTGGTTGGCTCGCCCTGCGCTTCCCATTCACTCTTGGCATCCTTGTTCTTGACCACTTCGAAACCACCTTCGTCCGACTCATCGTCTTCAGCGCCCTCGAGCTCGGCAGGCTTGCCATTGTTCCTATTTGACGCAGCGGATAATTGTAATTCCCCTTTGCTGGCAGCTTTCGAAGGTTTCTGAGCCTTGGTCTTTCGAGATGCCTCGAGCGCATCCAGCTCATCTTCCATATCTTCATCCAATTCTTCATCTTCGCCTTCTTCCTGGCCATCTTGAAGCCCATCAATATCCTTGAAAACATCTTGATCAAAGAACATCGTCGCGCGTTTCGTAAGCCCCTTACCAGAAGTGCCATTCATATCATCGAGGGAGGTGACAAGAGACTTTTTAGAAGGCTGCCCATCGTCCTCATCGGAGGATGAGCTGTCATCGCTATCCTCCTCCTGCCCCTCAACTTCATCTGAGCTGCTACCCTCTTTATCGGAAAAGCCGTCCCAATCCCCATCCTCATGCTCTTTTCGAGCTTTCTTAGCCCGGTATTTCGCATCAAGTTCTGACTTCCGCTCCTGATACTGTTCGTACATGGCGTCGAGAGTGCCCTCGAGCTGGTCGCCATCCTCGTCACTGCTCGCGTCGGAATCATTTTCGGATTCTTCTTGATCCTGTGGCGCATTGACCACGTAGTTCATCTTTCCCTTCGCAATCTTGTCCACTGCACCAGCCCGATCTACAGCCTTAAGCCCGAACATGTCTTCCTCACCGTAGGGACCGGCCTGTTCGAGACCAATATCCATGGGAGTTGTCATGTGCAACTGCATTCGAACAATGTCCTTTTGCTTTCGCTCATTTTCCCGTCTTCTCTCTTTCTTTTTCCGTGAGCTCTCCTGGTCCCGCATTCTCTGCAAGTCCTCCTGAATCTGCAACTCCTCATCCATTGGAGCCACCTCCGCTACTTCTTCTCCCTCCTTTTCTTGAGCAGCCTTTTTCTTCGATGAAAACCCGAACTTTTCTCTGATCTTCAAACGCCACTTCAAAAGGTCACGAAATTCTTTTCGACCGAGCACTTTGAGATCCGCACAGCAATCACGGATTTCCTGCGTAGTTTCTGGCATCTTTTCGAGCGCTGCAAGCGCAACGTCGCCATTAGCTGGCTGCACGAAGCTCAAACAGTTCAGAGAGCCTAGCATTGCAATGGGGTCCGTGGTCTGAATAAATTCGCTGGCCGGTGCTTCATGGTACTGTGTCCAATCGCCTTCCTCATAACCCTCTCGCTTGCGCTTCTTTTTCTCCGGATTGAAGACTTTGGCTTCGTTGTTCGGCGTCGGGTCAGCAAGCTCCGCGAAAACGTTCCGGGGATCAAGGAATCGTGGGTCAATGCGCTTTGGTGCCTTGAAACCTCTACAGACGACGAAAATTTCGGCCGAGACGTTTCTCGATGATGGTGGCTTCGTTGCTTCTACCTTTTCGAATAGCTGATTGAAAACCCACAATAGAGCATTGTAGTCCTTAGATCGGAAAACTTTGGTAACGAAGACTCCACCCTGAACCAAAAATTCTGTCGCCAATTTCATCGATTGCAACACCAGCTCTGCCTGTGTGAAAGCATCCTGCACCCAAGCTGTACCGACATTTGGCGCTCCATCGTGAAGGACGACATCCGCCTTCCAAGTTTTCAAATGTTGCCTAATCGTGGCTCTACATTTCTCCGTCGTAATATCACTTTGGAAGGTAATCGTTCGGGGAATAGGCTTGATAGGAGCAAGGTCGACACCGACAATCAGGCTCCCGGGGGGCATAGTCTCCGCGGCGACTTGACACCATGACTAGATCGAGGTCAGCTGCTGACGGTTTGAAGAACGTTCTAGCACCGGTGACTTACCCCTGGCGCAGCGCAAAGATCAAGAAGAACTTTGCTCTTTTCCAGGAAATGATATTTCTTGTTGAGTTGAATGAGCTTAAAGGCAGCACGGGCTCTATAGCCCTTTTCCTTTGCCAATTTGTACCATTTGTCAAGACGACCTTTACCGTGCTGTTGAGGTCGTCAGTAAACCATCTTCCAATTCTGAATAATAAACTCAAACAAGAGACCAACCTTCTTTTGGATCGCCATCTTGCACGGCTTCGGCAAAGTCTTCGTGGGCGGCTCTGCCGGTATAGAAAAGACACGCTCTTCAGATAATTTGAAGGCGGATGCTTCTCTTTTTGTCGATGTCAAAAAATCGGACTTAGCGCGCGCCAAGATTTCCCGCCGGGGTCCTTTAGCGAGACGGAATTTAGTTTCGTCTCGCTTGTCTCCACTTAAGCCTCGGTCCAGATTCCCTCCCCTTTAATTGAACAGGCAGCGGGATAAGGTCACTGCTACCGTTATCAGCCTATGACGAAGCGAAGTGTCAGGAGCAGTGCAACCACATTCATGACCACAACTTACTGTAAAATCAATAGCGTCGGGCTCATTTGAAGCCTTTTTATCTTTCCTCAGATCGGACTTCATGAGCTGTTGAATGAACAGAAAATAGTTCGTTCGCGCGCCCATATCCTCTCTCTGTTATCCTATGGGACCCCGCAAACGATCTAAGCCGAACCCTAAGGGCGAAGCCATTCAAAATAAGGGACAGAACAATCCCGATGAATCCACCCATGTCCACCATCTATCCGAGTCTCAAAAAGGATCTATAGACGGACAGGAGCAAAACAAAGATCAAAAGATCACATCCTCAACCTCAAACTCTAAGACGGGAGGGACGTCACATGCTGTGAGACCATCAACGCGCTTCCCAACGTTTCTTTTCTAACGCACAGCAGCTCCGAGAGCCCAAGACCTGGTATGGCTCCAGCTGGCCGAGGTCGTCGAAGGCGACTCCTGTAACAGAAGTCGCTCGCGAAAGCATATCCGCTGCCAGTAATGCCATTTCAACTTCAGTATCCTCAGCCAAAACTATACGAAAGCAGAAGCAAGACAAAGCTAGGTCTCCTTCACTGTCCTTATCTCAGGGCGGTGCCAGCTCGAGATCGCTTCCTTGTGCTACTACCACGACTAAATTAAATGTTACATCAAATCCGGTAGAGCACGTATCGAACAGTACTAGCGAATTACCGGTCAAGAGCACATCCAGCTTAGGTGCTATAGATGCTGGAGATACAGCTAGTCAATCAACCCAGCAAATCCAAGATCAGAATGCCGACAAAACTTCAAAGCAAATACTTCAAAAGGAAGATGAGGTTGACAACCCTGGTGCCCTCAAAATTGAGCCACAACCGAAAGACTCGCAGGAAAACCAAAGTAACACATGGCGCAGTTGGCTGTTCAAATTCAGCAATAATGACAAGGCCAATGCAGAAGAGCAATTTTCAAACAACAGCACCATTGCGAAAGCTGCAGACCAAGCAAAAACAGATGAGCCTGAGACAGTACGCTCAGAGGGTCTGACTGACACATCCATTACTAGAACGGAGGATAATAGTAAAAATAATCCCGAAACAAATTCCAAAGATACTCATTCAACTAGAACAACGGAGCCCCCCACCATATCTCGGTCATGGCTTGGATTTTTCACAGCAAATCCACAGCCAGGCGGTGAATCAAGGACGAACGATGCTGAGAACGAGGCTTCTCCACAGGTCGAGGCGCCCTCGAAAGACCTAAATGACAAGCCTACTGATTCAGAGTCAAAAAACGAAGCTTCTGTACCTCCTCCAGATTCATCACAACCAGAGGGTCAGAGTACGCCTGCACGGTCCTCCGGATGGGCTTTTTGGTCCAAGGGACGTGGCTCAAATGTGCCAGGCCAAACTTCGTCTGACGTTGGAGAACTTGCCGTTGCAGATAGCCCATCTCAATCTCAGCCAGAAAGAACATCCATTAGCCAGCCGAAGGAACAAATCCCTCCAGAACCTAAGAAACCCTCTAAGCGGGAGCGGCCAGAGTCTATGGAATTATCGGACGAGGGGGTATCTCGATCTTTCGTTGGGCCAAAGCCCGGTCCACCTGCCAAATCTTCGCCAGCGCAAAGCCCAGCACCGAAGCCAAAACAGGTGGATGTCACAGCTGCAAAGGAAGTGCGCCAAACTGTACCCAATCTATTATTGCCGGACATCAAAAACACCTACCAGCCAGCACAGAACCTATCTATGTTTCAACACTTAAGTCGCTTATTACTTCCGGGACATGACTCGGGGCCGAGGCACTTGAGCATTGCGCGAGACCCGCCAAGGATTAAAAGAGCCCTCGCAATAGGTGTCCATGGTTATTTTCCCGCTCCGCTTATACGAACTGTTCTCGGTCAGCCCACAGGGACTTCCATTCGCTTTGCCAATGGAGCTGCAGCTGCCATTGAGAAATGGGTCAATGATCGAGGATACTCTTGTGAGATTGAGAAAATTGCTCTCGAGGGAGAAGGGAAAATTGCCGATCGTGTTGACACCCTGTGGAAGCTAATGTTGAATTGGCTCGACCACATACGCCAGGCAGATTTTATCCTCGTTGCATGCCATTCACAAGGTGTGCCAGTTGCATTGATGCTGGTAGCTAAGCTCATTGCAATGGGATGCGTCACATCTGCTCGGATAGGGGTCTGCGCAATGGCTGGTGTAAACCTGGGCCCTTTCCAGGACTATAAATCGCGTTTTCTCAGTGGCTCAGCTGGAGAATTGTTCGACTTTGCGAATCCCAACAGTGCCGTTTCAAAAAGGTATGAGGAGGCATTGGGCTTGGCTTTGAAACATGGCGTGAGGATTGTGTATATTGGCAGTATAGACGATCAACTTGTTTCTCTTGAGGTGAGTGGCTTCTGTTACTGTGGATATGAAGCGAAAGTGCTAACTACTGTTTTAGTCTTCCACATTTTCAAACATTAGTCACCCGTACATTTATAGAGCTGTCTTTGTTGATGGGAGAATTCATGCCCCAGATTTGTATGTATCAGCGATCTTCTACATAGTTCTCTTCTTACTTTGCTGTAGTATCACGCATTTAGTCGGCTTCACCCTAAAGATGCGGAACCTTGGCATCTCAGACCACGGACTCATTCGAGAGCTGAGCTCTCCGCTTGCCGGCAGTCTCTATTCAGGAGAAGGGCACTCTCGTGTTTACGATGATCAGGCGGTTTATAAGTAAGAAAAGCTTCGCCTTTTTCTACAAATACATGCTAATCTACTTCCTTAGCCTTGCTGTGGAGCATGCTCTAGAAACCACATCGATCGGAGATGTACCACTTTCGATACAAAGATACGAGGCACCCACGAGTGCCAATCCTTATTATTTACCGTGGGCATTGAGAGGCTTACTCGAAGAAGATGTAGTAAGACAACAATTGCGTAGCGAGACAGCACAATTGCTTCAACAGTACGAGTCCTGGAAGCCTTCGAGCAAAGTTCTCAAAGATGTGAAATTTCGATTAGAGGCAGTAAGATCGAAATTATAGTCTTGCTTGTGGGTCTTTTTCTGTTCTGGCGTTTCTGGTGGACATTTAAGGAATTCAGCATGGGCGCGCTTCGACGGTCTTGCATAGGTTTACGGTCACACAGGAGATAGTTGTGCTGATACATTTTTTACAATACAACAGTAGGAGATATAATATAAGAATACCAAATAGAATCTCTTTTCCTTTTGATCTAATCTCACAATACCTATTCCCTTGAATGAGATGTTACAAGACACAAGGGATCTCTGTCCAACGATTAGCCGAGGTGAGCTAAGGCTTTAGAAGACCCGTTCCCTGACGACATGGGGAGCCTTGCGTTGGAAGGGTCAATGCAGTGGCGGTTCGCTTGTCGGCGGCCTCAAGGCGCTGGTACTGCGCCCGACTAGCAACCTCAAGACCCAAGCAATCCTATCACAACTCGACG
The DNA here is from genome assembly GCF_001619985.1 of Xylona heveae TC161. Taxonomy (NCBI): domain Eukaryota; kingdom Fungi; phylum Ascomycota; class Xylonomycetes; order Xylonales; family Xylonaceae; genus Xylona; species Xylona heveae. The sequence continues at coordinate 2,187,814 of NW_017264193.1, read as the reverse complement.
CGACAACCTGTTGATCTTCCTTACATAACCACATTATTGTGATCATTTTAGGTCACCTTTTGAGGTGCGATACTCGCCGTCATAAGAACTTTGGCGCAATAATGAAATAGAAGCTAACGTCGCCGATAGCTTTGTCTGATCCGAAAGCTACATCCCAGAGGTCTCAACAATGGCGTCCCGTAGGAAGGTTTTATTGAAGGTAGACCTCAAATGTCGCCTTCCAAAACGAAAGAAAAACCTATTCTAATCTGCATTCTGGTTTCCTAGGTCATCATCTTGGGCGACAGCGGTGTTGGAAAGACGAGTTTGATGAATCAATATGTCCGTTACCCATGAAAGCAAGGATCGCAATTGAACATTCCGATTCAACAGTGTTGGGCTTCGATCATGTCAAGTGGCTAAACTTATGTTCAGGTCAACAAAAAATTCAGCGCAAGCTACAAGGCTACAATTGGAGCGGACTTCCTCACCAAGGAAGTTCTTGTGGATGATCGACTCGTTACGATGCAGGAAAGTTTCAAACGGGCAACAAAAGAAAGCTACATACTGACAATAAATCAGCTTTGGGATACTGCCGGCCAGGAGCGATTCCAGTCACTTGGCGTAGCATTCTACCGAGGCGCAGACTGCTGCGTGCTTGTTTACGACGTTAATAATTCAAAGAGCTTTGATGCGCTGGATAGCTGGAGGGACGAATTTCTTATTCAAGCCAGCCCGCGGGATCCAGAAAGCTTCCCTTTTGTAAGGATTCCGCTGTAGACTTGTCAGGAAGACTCTGTGCTGATATTAAGCAGGTCGTGCTTGGAAATAAGATCGACGTGGAGGAAAACAAACGGATGGTATGCTGGACACGCCAGCTTTCCACAGCAATGCTAATTCTGGGTGAATAGATCTCTTCGAAGCGTGCCATGACCTTCTGTCAATCTAAGGGCGGCATTCCCTATTTTGAGACGAGTGCAAAGGAGGCAGTCAATGTAGAGCAGGCCTTTGAAGGTGAGCATATTGCCCCTGATTTGTCGGCATCAGGTCCACACAGCCGTGGCTTAGCTGTCTATTTTCATTGAGCTCGTGGCGGCTAATCTTTCGAACAGTTATTGCAAGACAGGCTCTAGCTCAAGAGGAGTCGGAAGAGTACAATGGCGACTACGGCGACCCGATACCCTTGGACAACTTCAACGAACCGGGCGGCTGTGCCTGTTAACGAAGATACCACTATAATTGTATTAACACCTTCTTTCCTTCTGGCTCGATTCAGAGATGTCGAGTCAAGACTGGGCGAATAGATCTGTTCAAATCAAGCCAGAAACGTCGTTGCCTGTTCCACACTGTTCATTGCACATGCCTGTAATCGTTACACATCATTGTCTGTCTACTATCGTTTGCTCTTTCAGCGCCGCAGAATTGCAGAATTACTAATTGAGGAGAATATAAGCTATCGAATATGGCCAATGTTGTACATATAACACACGCTTTGACATAGATTACGATCAGCTTACGTGCCCTCGTAAACATCTTTTAATGTGTTGACTCATTTGTTTATTATTACTGTTGGAATCTCAGACGTCTTATCTTGCGCGGGTGTCAGATATGGTAATCTGTACGTGTCAGCGCCCTTGGTGGGGAGGGACTTTGATAGTCAGGCAGCAGGGTATCCGGACACTCGTATCGCGAATATTTCTTAATCTGGTAAGTACAAGCACATCATCGGGCTTGAAATGATCTACAGGCGTCATATTGGTCACTGGCCTGCCTATCTCTCGTATCAATTAATGATTGTTCTGTCACCTTGCTGCCGCCGGCATTGGTCGTGATGTCTTGTCCAGGTTCTACCATTATTTCTTTCCTATCGTCTATGTTGTCTCCTTCATCTCTTGAGACGAATTTGAGAGCTCGTTATAGCTAAGCATTTGTTTTCTTAATTGTCGCGTGCTTTTCTACTTCTCCCTTACCTCGGCAGTATGTCCGCCTCACCATCCAAAGGCGGCGAAGGCACCAGTACTTCACCACCGCTGGTAGGGGCAACCAGCTCGACAGTTGGCCCTGAAACTCCACTCCTTGCCAACTACACGGAATCAATGTCGAGGAGAGAGAATTCTTTCAAGAGCATCGCTCGTTGGAGCGTTGGAATTATTCTTCTACTTGTTACTGTGTTTCTCTGGACAACCTCCAACTTCCTTGCTAGCGTAAGTATCTTATTGTAACCCCCACCTCTGGGATGACTTCTAATCAACTGTTTGCCAGACGATCTTCGCAGACAACACATATTCGAAACCTTACCTGGTAACATATTTCAACACAGCTCTGTTTTCTCTTGCGCTCGTTCCAAGCGCAATCCGACACCTCCTGAAGACCCGCAGGTCGGGCATTCCCATTGATTTATCGAGCATTTGGAGGAGGCGATCAAGCGGCTATGTTCCAGTCCACTCCTCTGGGCGTGGCTCTGTAGCAAAACCCGATAACGTTGAATCTAGACGGTCTGTAGATTGTCAAGTTGGAGACTCCGAGTCGATCGCCGCTTCAAGGATAAGCCAAGATGATGTACCGCTCACCTTCAAAGAGACTGCGAAGCTCAGTCTCGAATTCTGCATAATCTGGTTCGTAGCAAACTATTTTACCTCGGCCTGCTTAGAATACACCAGTGTGGCAAGCTCCACGATTCTGTTGTCAACGAGCAGTATCTGGACGTTGTTCTTTGGCTCTGTCCTTCGGGTTGAACATTTTACCTTGAAGAAGTTCATTGGAGTCTTGGCATCCATGGCTGGAGTCATTCTAGTCTCATCTGTTGATCTCTCTGGGGAGACTGATGAGAATAGAGGTTCCTTCCCTCATAAATCAAAAGGTCAAATAGCTCTCGGCGACACTTTAGCTTTCCTCAGCGCTGTCATGTATGGCCTTTATACCGTCCTTTTAAAGAAGCGCATCGGCAATGAAAGCAGGGTTCAAATGCCGCTATTCTTTGGGCTCGTGGGGCTGTTCAACTTGCTGCTCCTGTGGCCGGGCTTTATCATTCTTCATTTTACTGGAGTGGAGAGTTTCCAACTGCCTCCCACTGCTCGAATTTTCTCCATTGTGTTTGTAAGTTTGTCTTGATGTCACGATTGAGTGGTGTGCAGTGACCCTGGAAGCTAATCTGTCTGATAGTTCAACGGATTAACTTCTGTGTTATCTGACTTTACTTGGGCCTATGCGATGCTCTTGACTTCTCCCCTTATCGTTACTGTGGGCCTCAGTCTTACTATTCCGCTTTCCATCGTGGGCCAGGTCATCCTCAATGATCAAAGATCGGGCCCAATGTATTGGCTCGGTGCCTGCGTCGTCTTCCTATCGTTCGCTTTCATCAACCATGAGGAAAAGGAAGATGTGCCCGCATCTCGTGCCGCAGACAGAGACGTCGATGAAGAACTGGCCAGGACGATAGAGTAGAGTTGTTTCCACCACTATTTTTTCGCGCTTAAGCAGGCCGGTCCTGCTGTAATGATATGATGCCATGGATGACAAGGGTTGAAGCAATTATGGTAGAGGGGTTTTCTGGAATGGCGTTATGATTTTTATATGTACTAGAGACCATTTTATATGCGATATCACGCTTTATGGTTTTTCATACACAATGCGTTCTTAGCAGATCATAGGATGATACGAACCAAGTCTAAGCTTTTTGTTCATATCTTTTGGATATTATACGAATTTACGAAACATGTCTACTGCTCTCTTTTAATGTGTCTTCATCTATGCTACAGCATCAGATTGTTCTGTCTTTTCTGCTGCATTGCTCGGTACAGGCGGCGATTGCGATTTGTTTTGCATCGATTTTGGTGACTTTGGAGACTCCGCCTGGGTTTGTCCCTGAGTTTGGTTTTCCCTCGATTTCGGAGCTTGAGTCTGACTCTCCTTGCTCTTTTCGCCATCACCGTTCTTGTCCTTATCATTCCACTCATCCAACATCCTTTCCACTTGCGGCCCCCACACATCTTCTCCTTTGGCCAAATCATCATACTCCAAGACATTTTGCCCCACTGTAAATCCACCTTGTCGACTACGAATTAGTTCGCTCATGATCGCAAGAGAACCTACCGCTTCTCCCAAATCGTGGCACAATGAGCGGACATAAAACCCCGATGTTACTGTCATTCGAAGCTTAACTGCCGGAGGTCTGGTGGCTGTTTGAGGGGGTGCGGTTTCCGCCTGTGCAGATGTCTCGCCGGTTTCGGATGCAGTTGGGAGAGCACCGGACATGGTACCTCCTTCAGCACTTGCTTTTTGTCGCTTTAGAAGAGGCTCGGGGTTGGCTGTCGTGGCATCAGCGTCAGATTCGGCCTGAGCCTCAGGACTGCGTTTGCGCTTTGATCCAGCGTCGTCAGATGCTGCTGCTGGAGCTGATGGTTCTGGCAAAGATTGGTCTGAATTAGGCACAGCGGCTGGCTCAACCGGTGCAACCTCACTCAAGTGGAGGACCTGCTCCGCTGCGTCTTTTGACTCCTTCTCTGCTTGCTCTGTCGGCCATTGATACTGGTGCGTGCCAGGCTCGTACCACTCCACAATCTCCAGCTCCGGAACCGAAACAGGTCTTTTTTCAATTTCTCTTGGGAGCGGTTTGCCTTCGCGCGCGTACTCGTATAATCTCTTTCCATCAATATGTAGTGCAGAGAAGATTGGCGGCCGCTGCATTATATTTCCTCGGAACTGCTTCAACGCTTCTTCGACCTTCTCCCGCGTAACGTGTTCAAAGGGCGCTTGTCTGAGGACTTTGCCCAACCGATCATATGTATCTGTCGCAACACCGAATAACACGACTGTCTCGTACACTTTTGTGCATTCGAGGAATTTCTGAAGTTCCTTTGTGCCTTTGCCCACTCCCGTAATAAGCACTCCTGTAGCCATTGGATCAAGTGTGCCTCCGTGACCCATTTTGACATTCAAGTGCTTCGCCTTGCCCCGCTTTCTTCGCCCTTGCCGCGCATATTCGGATTCGAGACGCTTTCGTTCAGCGGAGAGCCAGGGCGCAAATAATTTGGAAGGGTTGAAATGTGTTTGCAAGTCGCGGAGAACTTGCGCTGAGCTAATAGATGGGGGTTTATTGATGGCTATTTAACAAGACGTCAGTATTACCGGCGCGGGGGAGACAAACTTCCAAAGGGAAACACACCGAAGACGCCTTCGACGATCTTGCTGTCGGTCATGATGGCTTTCTGGAAACGTCCAGCAGCTTTGAACATTGGCTGCGAGCGAAGTGGAAGAATAGCAGGACTAGAGCGCAAGAGCGCTGAAGAAGAGTCCTCCTTGTCTTTTCCTCGATACCTTGAGGATTGATGACGACGGGAATATCTTCCAGACCCTTTCGAGGACTAGCAAAAGCTGACGCAACAATAATGCTCTAACTTCGTTTCAATATTTTGGACCCTATTTCTTCGCCCATGGAATTATTCGTTCGCCGTAGCGTGTGCGGATCATCCCACCAAATTCGCTACGGCAAGCAAATGGTGTTGCGATGCAATCAGCAGTCGGACATTAATTAATCCGAAGTAATCCATGATTTAACCTCTTGCGGCCAGTAAATCCGAATAATCCCACGACGCATTGAACCTCCCAGCTCCCGTCCGTTGACACGTTCAACTGGGGAAGAGAGCGCGAGATATCTCTGTTGATGTGTGGAATGTCGACGCTCTTTCAGCTCATGAGCTGATATATCCAATTGCCGCTAATGAAGCATCTGCGTATTTCACCTTTCCTTATGATGACGAGATATCTTTGTCCTTTATGATGCGATTCCTCGAGGAGAACGTCCTGAAACCGGTTGACCCCACCATCGGAGACAGTGATGACTGGCCGACATTCGAGCTTGTCGACGTATTTGTCTATCAAGCAGACGACCCTCAGACTCCAACAAGCCTGTTGGTGGCCGATAGCGACAGCCCGGTCGTTGTCGAAGGCCGCCTCGAGAGCGTTGATAGAGGCCTAGCTAGGCATCTTAGTAGGTACTCCCGCGGACCCAGGCCATTCATTTTCGAATACTTATAACTTGGCCCTCCAGTTCAGAAGCGCTCTCTGCCAAAGGATATAAAAATTGTCAACGTGAAGAAGTTCGCGTATGGCCAATATGAAAATGGGCAATTGGCCCTTTGGGCCGCCGGCAGGACGGGCTGGTTTGAGATCCGTCCTTCAGAAGATTATGCGCCGGTCTTTGATGAGATGACGGAGGCCGTGCGTGTTCTGTATTACCTGGAAGATGAATACAGGCATTTGACAAAGAAGAGAGCTCGGAGGAAAATGAAAGGTGCCTTGAGCATTGGATTGCAAAAGGTATGACTGGCCTGTTGTCCTTGTTCCTGTTCTCTGTCAACTGACACATTCAGTACGCTGTTGCACACGACCTCGAGGATGCTAGTGAAGATGATGTTGCGGAAATATTTTATAAACATCACAATTTCTTGTTCGCGACTATGCTCAAGAAGTCCGAGAAGCCTCCTCCCTGGGCAAGGTCGCCGATAATGAAGCATTTGAAGAAGGAATTTCCTGTAGGTGGCCTGCATCATATTTATAGGCTAGACAAAATTTATTAATCGAGCTTAGGAGGAGTATGCGCTGGCGCAGGAGAAGGTCAATCGAGCTGTTTCTGATTCGGACGATGAATCTGACGAGGATGAAGAGGAAGAGTCATCGCAGAGCGTCGAAGTGCCCCCGGAGCCCACTGCTAATGATGAAGAAGATGAACAAGTTCAGGTCATCATTGAAGCAATGCGTGGAGTTAAGGCCCAGAAAAAATTACTTTACAAACAAGTCACGCTAGACCTCCTAGCAAAGGCTTTGTGTGAGACCGAGGTTGAAAGTCTGGCAGAGGCTAACGAGTTAATATTCGCTCACCGAGACTCGCTCATTCGGGCTCTCAAAACAACACCTCCCGGTAATTGGTGGACACAAAGCCAAGTCTACAAGCGTCTCGTCACTACTCCAATTCAACCACTGCCTCTGCGTCGGTCAGCTTCAAACAAACGATCAGACCGTCGCACTTCAACCATGTCGGACTCAGAGCATCCCATCGTCATTGATAGCGACAGTGATGAACTTAACCTTACTCCAGCCGCTCAGACCTCCCGCAAGGGCCGCAAGGGCCGCAAAGGGAAGTCGGTCCTTCGACCTCGCAGCTCCAAATACGCCAACAAGGCCGCTGGACGACGGGGACGACTTCCACAGCCAAAGGAGGAGGAAGCTGACGAAGATGATATGGAAGTCGAGCCATTTATTTCTCCTAGCACTCGGATGACCCAGACGGAGGCTCAGGGACGCTCTGGCAAACAGCTACTCGATCAACTTTTCAGCGAGTCCGACGAGGACGAACCCGCTGACCCCGATGATGAGTCTCTCCCGGTCCAGTGGAAGAAGCCAGATGGGATCATCGAGCAAGCTTCTCTTAAACTAGTTGAAGAGCCGCTTCCTTCCACTGTTGCTCAGGGCCCCGGTGATACCTGGACCTGTACCTTTGACGGATGCTCGCACAAGGTCTACGGAGCGTCTACTCCAGGAGGCAAAGACAGGATCAAAATCCATTTTCGCAGTCATGCTGATGGTCCGGAGCAACTCATTGACTTAGTCTATCAAGAGCAGAGGCCGTACCTTCCTGTAAAGTAAGTTTCGCCTCCACCCAGTTTAAGAAAAAGGCTTCTTCGCTTTGACCGTAGGCCCTCCAGCTAACAGTTTGACCATTTAGTAATCTTATCAATCGCCTCCGCGCCATGGCCGAGGAGCAGGCTGCAGATGGCACTCAGCCGTCCGGAGAGGACGCCAAAGCCCCGCGCTTCCCCAAACCTATCAATCGAAAGTACTGAGTGCGTCACAAGTCACCTGGCTTGAAACATACCACCGTCTAGTACACTTTTCGATCATAGGTATCAGTAGATGCTTCAAATGTTTGGCCAATCTCGACCACCATTTAAGTGACTACTTTCAATAATTTTCTGCTCGCATTTCTTTGAAATTTACATCATCTGCAACTGCTTCTTATGATACCCATTCTAGGGATACTTAGGCGCTATCTGGCAGTTTGGCTTGTCATGCCTCTTATTATGCTTGCTGTTTACTTGATCTTATGGAGATAAACAGCTCTTTAAATGGCAGATATTCCCAATTGATTCGTTCAGATTTTTTGCATGAGTGAAAGCCATTGACAAAAGTGATCCTTTTCAAAATCTCTTAAATGCCCTTTGAGTGCATTTTTAATGCCTAAATCTAGAAGAAATACAATACACGCAACAGCGGGCATCAAAACGCCAATGATGAAGATTGCAAGCAAAGCCAATGACACAAACACTTTTTACCCCCGCCGGTTGTCTGTAGAACTAACGAGAAACCACGAACATAGAATATAAGCGTATGAAGAAATGAATACACCAAACAGACGAAATCATGGAGAAACCAATAGAGGTCAATCATCTCGACTAAATCGCGTAGGCTCCTTCAAGCCTTCTTGGCTCTTCGGCTCTTGCCAGGCCGCTTGGCCGCTCCGCCCTTGCCAGGTTTACTTCCCTTGGCCTTCATAGCCTTGGCTGAGAAGCCGGTCATGTCGGAGCTGGAAAAGGCATCACCGCTCTTGGCGTGACGCTTCTTGCCGCCAAAGCCGAATTTAGCATCGCGCTTCTGGCGCTTCGGGTTGGCGCCTGATCGCTGCTGCTGCTGCTTCTTGGCGTCAGCGGCAGCATCGTCGAGAGCCACATCGAAAAGGTCATTTTCATTGGCGTCCTCAATGTCACCGGATTGGCGCTCTTAGAAAAGAAAGAATTGAAACGTCAGCAAGAATCCTACGAAAAGAGGGTGTAAAAAAGGGAAAACATACTCCGCTTCAAGAGCTTAATCTTGTCAAGCGTATCGCGCTTGGCCCTGTCACGCTCCTGCAACTTGGCAACTTGCACCTGCTTGCCAAACTTCTTGAGGTCGCGCTGTCGGCGGGCCTCAGCGGAGGCCTTCTTGCGGGACGCCTCCTCAACCAGCTTGCCCTTGATCTTGCCCATGTGCTCGTCGCTCTTGACCATTTCGGCAAAGTAATCCGTCGGCCGGGTGAAGGGGACGCCTTCCTTGCGCAACTTCTCGCGGGCAGCAATCACAGCGCCAAGAGACTGCTTGTAGAATGCCAGTTCGCGAGTGAGGTCGTCGTCGATGGATTCGATCTTGGTAGGTTCGGACGAAGTAATGGATTGGTGGGCGGAAAAGGGGAGCGAGGAAAGCGGGAGGGCAATTGATTTGTATGCCTTTTGCAGCGCAGGACCATTGTTGATTGTTAATCGCTGGTGCGGAACAAGGTCGTCTTTTTCTTCTTCGGGCAGATCTTCAATGTCGGAGAGAGCAATGTCTTCTTCTTCCTCTTCCTCTTCTTCGTCTTCGTCCTCGTCTTCATCGTCCTCGGGACCATTGATGTCGCTCTCGCTCTCGCTTTCGCTGTCATCAATGTTTGCCATGTCAATCTAGGGGAAAAAATCTTGGTTAGCCCATCTGTTGCAATCATACAGTCGTTGAAGTAAATGAGAAATTTTTATAAGGATTGCATTCATACCAGTTGAGGTTCCTCGTCTTCTTCCTCTTCATCCTCATCGGTCTCCCATTGTTCGCCATCCTCTTCGGCGCTGGAGTCCTCGCTTTCGCCGACCTCCTTCATTTGCAGTTTTCCATCCTGCTCTTCTTCTTCGCTCTCGCTGCCCTGTTCTTCGTTTGCCTTCTCTGCAGCAGCTTCCTGCTTTGTGCGATTCTTCTTTTCGGCCTCTTTTCGCACTCTCTTCTCGTGCTCGAGTTTCCAGTTGACGCCCTTATGGGCTTCGAGAGCCGCCTTGAGCTTTCCTTTCTTCACCATGATGTCTGTCGCGGATTGTTATGCAGGTGAAAGGGGGAGAAAAAATTGTTGTTTGACGGAAAGTGTTTCCCCAGTCAAAGCGTAGGGAAATCGACGCTTCGTTTTGGGAACTTTTTCGTCAAAACCGAAGTTGTCGGCGTCTCGGCGCGAACACCGCCGCTGCGCTTCCAATCGTGCACTATTCCTCTTTGGGATCCTCCGCACTCCTATGCCTGTCAACATGAACTTCTCCCAATGCCTTGTGCCATGCACAGGAGAAATAAACCCTGGTTCTAAGATTTTTTTTTATTGCAGTAATTCTGTTATTATTTCTCCCTTGATTTGAATGCATGAGATGAATCTTATTTTTTGTACTTCTTTCCCTCACCTGAACGAGAGCACAATCTGATGAACCCTCGGCCCTCCAAAATACGTTGCACGTCACGTTACTAAATCCTTTTCACGGAGTAATAATTTGGATTTTTTTCATTCGAGCTTGTGCATTGGTTCAAGAAGAATTTCTATCATTTGACTGGCTCCTGCGCAATCTTCTCTGCCAACCGCTAAAAAACCCAATATGATGCCAATTGCGGTTTCTGGACAAAATTGTATACGGCAAAGTGTTTACTCTCGAAATCTTTGCAAAATAAAGTGTTAACTTTACAAGCATATTTTGAAAGCTAACCGCCTACGCAACCTACGTACATTGGTTGGTTGAGATATCTCGACAAGCATAATATCCAAGCCGTACTGCCCTGCTCTCGAAATCGATTTGTATTGCAGATTCGAACCACAGGCCTGAACGGATCTCTGAAAATTCAAATGCTACACTATTTTCAGGAAAAGAGGTCATGACACCATTTCCATCTTTCAGTACTGCGCAGGAATATTCAGGTTTTTGTGTTCTTCACGTTCAGTCTCTGATGCAGTTTAAATATAGCAAGTTGGACTCGAGTGACCACGTACAGCAGACTGCCCTGACGGCTCCAGAATCTGATACCCATCCCCAACCAAAACTCAGGAACAAGACTTCGAAAAGGCTTCTGGACGCGCAAGGTCTGTATGACTGCAATGAGAACAGTAATTCGTGTGAATACAGACGATATAAGTGCTTGACATCAATGTTTATATGTTTTGGTAGTCAGCAACGCATTTGAGACAAGGCCTAGCAGAGGCAATGCAGTGATCGAGTCAGTTTCAAGAAAGTCAAGAGCATGTATTTTGCAATTACAACCATTCTGAAGAAACAATCATAGCGTGACCGTTCAATATGGTCACAAGTTTTCGTTAGACATGGCTGCCCATTAGTATAGCATCCTCGTTCATTCCCACAGAACCTACCAAACAATGGCATATAGAATAAACTGTTTTCACCTGTCTTTAATCAGTCAATTAAATTGGCCCTCATAATGTTTAAATTTTAATCTTATTCAACAAAAGTTGAATCTGAAAATCATTGACATTGACTTCGTTGCGTGTCGAGGTTTCCTCGCTACCGCTCGTCGGTCAGCCTAGCCCAGTCAGAACGGGATTACAGTTAACTTCTTAGCTAGAGACCTCAAGCGACTCCCGCCAACGCCGCCCCCGAAGTGGGACCCCGTCCAAAGTGACTTAACTTGACACCAAGCACCCTCGAAGCGCAAGCGCGACTCTTTGGTTCCGGGGTTCCTGAGCTATATCCGTGTCTCGACACTGGGGCGCGGCCTCTTACCCTCGCATCATTGCTTCTTGAACGCTTTAGCTCCCTGAGACGAAGGGCGCGCAAATTTCTCCCAAACGTACGAGGTTCTTCCCGGTTCTTCGAACTATCGCCCCTCGATTGAACAAATCAAGCCAGATCCCAGTCGCGCCTGTCCGATCCGCCGCGCTGCTTGAGTGCGTGTGTGTGTGTGAAAATGTCGTCACCATCCCAAGACAAGGTTACTGCGGATGGGCATCTAGAATCAGATGAAGTATGTTGAAATTGTTGCCCCTGTTTCTCTGGGGTCAAATTCTGCGAGAGTTATGTTGGGGCCAGTTAGATTCGTTGAATGGATTGGCTGACATCTGTCGGATTATATAGATTGCAGGAGATGGTCCCGCGGAACTGGCAGCTTCGGTGGACGAGCTGCTGAATGGGCTGGAGAAGAAATTCACATCCGTGTCAACGGAGATTCTTGCGAAGAGTGAGTTTTCGTGTATACTGGTTCAAGGAAATGTTATGAGACGTGGGGATGAAGCATGCTAACTGTAACCCGTTTTGTAGTTGACGAGATGTCGAAGCGGCTGGACACAATAGAGGCTACCCTACAGTCCGGCGACAGCGAGGAGCACTCTTCATGACATGGGCGAACTTCTATGATGATTGCAAGCTTCTTGGACATATGCATATATAAATTGGCGTTTGGGACGATTTTATTTCATTGGCATCATGAACAAGGGTTGAGACGACTAGAGCATAAAGCATTGAGGAAAGAGGAAATTCCTCATGTGGTCTCTCTTTCAAGATCAAATATTCAAACTAGATCTACTTTTATGTTCCTTTTTGATCTGCATTGAAAATTTACATGACCGACCCATTTACAATTCGTCCTTGCCCTGCTCAGTGGCAGTGAATTTCCGGAGAATGTTGGATCGGGAAACAAGGTCATCAACCTTGGCGGGTGCAAGGCCGCCCTTCTTTAGGAGACCCTGCAGCCGCTTCAATTCCTTCTGTGCGTAATCCTCGCTAGCTCCAATCTTATTAAACACGCGGACGTAGTACGCGGCGTATGTATCCTTGAGGTCTTTGGCGACCTTCTGAGCTTCCTCGGAGACGGCAGCAAGGGTCTCTCCACCAGTGAATTTGGCAACAACAGCGTCCAGCGCGTCAATCGTGCCAGCCTTGATGTCCAATCCGCCACCAACAGTACGGTGAGTGCCCGCCTGTTCGTTGAGGAAATCAACGAAGTCTTTCTCTGAACGATCCCCGTTGTAGGGCAGCGCTTCAGTGGAGCCCTTGGGGAAGAATTTGATGGTAGGGTAAGAAGCGATTAGCTGCTCTTGGGCCAGAGCCTTTGCGTTCTCAGCTTCGGCGTCGACCTTGGCAACCAAAACGGTGGGCTCGGACTGGAAGTCGTTGGCGAGGGTCTCCCAAATGGGCGCAAGGCTCTTGCAGTCTGTTTCCTTAATTTAGCAGGGTCCTAGGCATGTGATGTTTGAATGGATGGGGGTTTTGAAGGTCACATACGTCCACACCACGGCGCGGTGAAAGCCACGAGAACGTCCTTGTCCTTGCCAACTTCCTGTTTGAAGGACTGATCGTTGAGCATTTGGACATTGCTAGGCAACTCCTTCTTAACCTTGGCCTTGAGACCAGTCTTGTCCGTAATGAACTGCTCCAAGCTCTCAAAATCTCTGCCACTGTTGTATTCAATAGGCTTGTCGCTCTTGCCATCAAACCATTTCAGGGTAGGGAAGCCCTGAACACCAAATCGCTGTCCAAGGGACCGATGGGCATCGGCGTCGACCTTGGCGATAGTCACCTTGTCCTCAGCAAAAGTGAAGGCTTCGGCGAGCTTCTCATAGGTAGGAGCAAGGTTCTTGCAATGTCCGCACCATGGTGCGAAGAACTCGACGAGCGCTGGTTTGCCAGACTTCAAAACGACACTGTCGAAATTGTCCGGGATAAGGTCGACAACAGCTGAGGCGGCACTAGCGCCAAGCACCGCCAGTGACGAGGCAAGGAGATGGCTCAGACGAACCATGATAGTACAATTGAGACGAAGCTTCGATGACTGCGTTTATGGAAATTTATATATACCAGAAGGTCTCCAAGCGTCGTGACACAGGTTGTCCTTTGTTGTCAGTTGTTTTGGAGCTCGGACAAGACAGGCGGATTTCGGTGACGATAAATGGGTGCGCCGTATCGAGAAAAGACACCGTTGCCGCTCGATGACGGCGCCCAGTTTCTGACTAAAAGAAGTGTGGTAACGCCACGCATGTACCTTAGGTACGGAGCGCAAAATCACTTTAACGGTACTTGACCACTTCAAGCAACAAGCCACTTCCGAGGTCCGCAATTTATCTTGACAGCCATGAATAATCCAGGACATACGAAGAAAAAATATCAAATTTGTACTAGGACTGGCAAATGTTTCCCTCAAGAAGTTGCTTGAATTACGTGTCAAACCAATAAATCCGGGAAGCTAAAATTAGCTTCCGCTCCTCAGCCATGCAAGAAAGTCGTTACATTTTACTGCGTTGTTTATATAAGGTCCAAGATGGAGGAGGGATACCGCCGATGCAACGTCTGAGCTCTTTACCTAGAGTCCAAATACTTGAGTGGACTGGAAAGGCCTGATTGCGGAGTTACGCTTTCTTGTCCTCTGATTTCCATCCGTAAGAAGCGGCCAGTCTTTCGTCTAAATGTTGCTGCCCCGTCAACACCCTCTTACTTTGCGTGATGCCCTCTCCTTTGCCCCTAGAAGCCACTACCTCACTAGGAATTGGAACCAGATTTACCTCTGGGCATGGATGGAGGAAGTAAGCAATGGAGTATCGGTCTTCTCCGCCTCTTCGAGCATCAGATGGGAAAATCACTCGATGCACGGTAGATTTGAGGAGACCATCAGTCCAGTAAGATAAAAGGTCACCAATGTTGACAAGAATGGGTGGAGACGGGTCGGACTCGGTCCCGTTTGGAATGACAGGTACAGATGCCCACTCATCGGATGGAGTCTTTATCTCCAGTCCGGGCTGTCCGGGACGCTGGAATAGTAGGGTTATGCTGCCGTAATCGCTATGGGCCCCAGCACGGATATCGACATCCGGAATATAATCTGCCTCCTCAGGCACGGCGGGATACTAGAGTCAAATCAGACAATGAAAATTGCAGAAGTTCAACCAATCCTAGATGCATACATAAAGCATCCGGAAAATGCTGGAACTTTTCTCGACGTCATGACGGGACGAGAACCATTCTTCCCCTCCATCTTCTTCTTTGATCTAGATGAAATCATCAGTCCATGTATTACTGGCAAGACATTTTCTTTATCCTTCGAATAAGAATAAAACTTGCCTTGAAGCCAATGGCAAATGCTCTGAGGACTTTCATGCAAAGGTCATGGCACGAGGTTGCAAATTGGCTAAGCTCAGACTCATGAGAAGCCAGACTCTTTGGCAACGGCTGCCGTGCTTTGCCATTTTCAAACGTGCCAAAATTGAATGCTCTTTAAAGACGAATTAGAAACAATCAAGGATATTGGTAAAGGCGGCATACTCTTTAAAATCGCCTTTCTGAAAGGTGCGGTTAGTAGATATAATATATTGGATTTGGGTGAGCTGAGAATTACCCTTTGGTTGCCCTGATCTAAGATCTCTCTATGCATAGATGACCATCCTTTATTCTGTACATGATCAATAGTTGTTCATTTCAATAGATAGAGGTTCATATCTCACCTCGGGTCCAATAAGACACTTTGCCTTCTCTTCCTCCGGTGAAGCAAAGAATTCACGGGACTGTGGCAAGGTTAGTCAATCATGATCAAAACAATTAGAGAATGAGGCCAGCGTACCAGCTCAAAAGCACGCTCAATAGCTTCCGGCTTTATGTCTCTGCCAGTATTCTTGATATAGAGGAAACCGTAGGTGGCTGCGGCATTGACAATCTCTTCGCCCACCTCTGCGCTAGGTTTCGAAAGATCAATGATAGGTAATTCGACGGCTGCAGCTCCAGACATGGCTGACTAGTGCCTTCTGATCGACACGTGAATCACACACTTCCTTCTAAACAGATTACAGCAATGGTTCTCGTGTAATGGACAATAGAGAATGACTATTCGAGAAGATAGAATCAATTGTAAGCTCGAGCTCTAAATGATTCACCAATGGCATGTGAAAGTCAATTGGACATGATAGGAAAAGACCACGCAGATTGGATTCATCCAAAAAGTGAATAAAAGTCGGAGACAAATTGTATTGTTTTATATTGAAAGACTATAACTGACTTATCTGTTTTAGCTATTCCCCCTCGTATTGTTATCGTCGGTGCTCGCCGACAATATAACTAAGTGCATTGTGTTCCCCATATCTGCCAGTCACGTGGAAGGGAATTGGACTATGATCAAAGAGGGAATGACGACGCGGTAGCGCGAGCGGATCTGAGCTCGCCAGGTCGCTTTCCCGCTCTTGCAGACTCGGCACTAGATGCCCTGGCGCAACTTCCTGCTTCCCCAAGCTACCCTTCGTGGTGTAGTTTTGAAGTCCAGTCCACGCCGAGGCCGACGCGAATAGTGTCACCTACTTGTTCCTTCCTACACCCTGTCTCTCATTGATAAATTCTCCGTTTCCCTTCCTCTCATCACCTCACAGCCCTTGCATTCAAAGCGCCCCTCGGCCGCGCTTATCGCGACGCCTGCCGATCTGCACAACGTATCCCCACTGTCTAATTTTCTGATCACCGAATCAGCCATGGGGAGTAAGTGGGCTTTGACCTCCTTGTGTACAGATGCGAAAACTGACAGACCGCAAGTTCGCACCTTTGATGAATGGGCAGACGAACGTGCTCAAGTCATTCCATTCTCCTCCCTCGCCGATACTGTGATCGGTTTTGAAGCGGCGCACTACCTCGACCGTCTGCTAAGCAATCCTCCCTCGAAGGAGCGGCTTCTTTCGGCTCTTGGCGGATATCCTTTCGCCCTCAAGTCGATCATCGAAAATGAACTGGATACCTTACAAGCAGCGGGTATTACTCCCGTCTTCGTTTTCAGTGGTCTGGATACTGTGAAGAAAAATAAGTCGCGGAATGACTTGACCAGTGTCACGCGAGCAAATGCTCAAGCATGGGAGTTTTACGATCAGAACCAAGCAGAGCAGGCTGTTGAGGCGTTTGGGAATTCCGGTGCGTGTTGCATCAGAAATACACCTCTGCGGGCGGCTGACTTTTATTACAGGTGCTGTCAGGCCTCCCCACCTGTTTCGATTCTTTCAAAAGATTCTGAAAGCGAAAGGTATCGAATTTCAAGTAGCGCCGTACAGCGCGTGGGCTCAGGTATGTGTACATGGCGATTGCCCATCTTCTACAAACGTCTTTGCTGAAAATTTGTCAAGCTAGCATATTTGGAAAGACACCCCAGCCAGTTCGTCGATGCTGTCGCCGGTTCATCCGAATTATTTCTCTTCGACGTGAGCAAGGTCCTTACGAAAGTTGACTTTGAAAAGTCCCAATTTACCTGGGTCTCGCGTACTACCTGCCAGGAAGATCTAGGGAAAATTTCTTCTGATACCTTTGTGGATGCTCTCTTGCTCTCTGGTTCTTCATTCTTGCCTACCTTCCCACCTTTGGAGAATCCAAACTTTCATCGCAAACCCTTTACTGTTCGCGATGCGGTGAGCATGATGGTCACGCTGGGGCGGAGCGTGTCTGCCGTTTGCACGCATTATCAGGATGATGCCCAAGTGCAGCAAACGGAATATCTGGACAATTACCGCCGCGGGCGACTAGCTGTGAAGCACCACGTTGTATTCATGGCAGATGGCAAGGTCGAGCCTTTCGATGCCGAGCACGCCCCATCGGATGTCCACGAATTCATTGGACAACGCCTTCCCGAGGAACTATACTTCTATCTTTCCAAGGGCGTCCTTAGCCCGCGGGTCCTGAACTGGCTAACTTCTGGCGACATTTACGAGGCACCCCCCATGGACAATGGAGAATCCTCTGAGTACCGAAATCTAGTTCGCGATCAGCTCACGCCCCTGAGAATGCAGGCACTAGCTCTCCTCTCCCAGTCCCTGACGCGCTTCTACCAGCGAAAGGAGATCACTTCGCGCTTCTGGTTCGACAAAAGCAACGCACGAACCACCAGCTTGCGAGATGTACCATCTACGAAGGATGCCGTGTCTTCTTGGAAAGTCAAAGAAAGCGTCTTTGATCGTTACAGAACGGCAAGTCAGGTATGATTGAACATCCTGCCTCATTTTCATTCGGTTATACTGACCTTCTCTTCAAGGCGGGTCCGGGCTCTCTTGGGTTCGAAATCCGTTGTCTTGCTGAAAGCGGTTTTGTCGATCAGTCTTTCTCCTCTGGTAAATCAGAAGTAAGAAATTTGATTTCGACATATTTTGCATGTTCCAGAAAGCTGACGATCTCGAAGCGCCTAACAAGCAAAAGCGAGGTCCTGTCGAATGCCCTCTGGAGGTTCCTATACCTTCGCGAGTATATCGACGACAAGCACAAATTAACTCCTTGGGGCAAGTCATTGCATGCGACTATTGCCTCTCTGAAACCAGAAGATCACCTTGAAGAAGCTGCCTTCATTGCAGTCGAACTTCTTCGGCTCAACCTGTTGAACGCAAACGAGATGTTCCCACTGTATTCGGGCGCACCGATGCGCGGATCAGGTTTGTTCTTTTGCTCCCCCATCGGCTGTCTAGCAACTAATCATATATTAGATACGGATAAACGAAACACACTACTTGTCTCCCGTCTGGCGTGCTTAGGCAAGCTCCGTCACAAGGCTATTGGCTTCACTGGTCCGCTCAGTCGCCACCTCCTTGCCTATAACTCCATTATCGCTGCCCTTCGGAACAGCCTTCGAGACCTGGTTGATATAAGTCTTGTGACTCTTCTCCTGAATGGTGATGCAGACAGAGACAGAGATGACTGGGCAGACCTTGGCCTAGAGTATGCCATTGTACATACTGCAGCAATTGACACTTGCTAACGTACATTTAGTCTTCCCTTCGTTGACGACAATGACTGTGGCCTCGGCATCGCCGTTAAGTCCTACTTGGATGAGCTTTCGGCCCAGCAGGATCCCACATCGCCATCCGTACGTGCTGAAATTAAGCAAAAGGCTCCGCGAGAATGGTTCTGGCACGTCGTTGATTTCTCAGGAGATTTGGATATCGCATTTAGACTCTGGGATGCGGTAAGTTTCCAGAATGCGTTGCTCTCCCTCTTATGCAGTCCATATTAGCTCACGCGCAATTTAGGTGTTCAAGGGAGTCAAAGCGGCCGGTCCTGCAGTCAACGATGCCGACACCTGGTCGCAGGTTGATGCTTGGCTTGCTGATCGCCGGTGAAACCAATCTTTCCGCGGAAGGCCTCTCCCAATAGATACCAGCAACGACATTCGCAACGACCATATGTTTCCTTCGCTCTATACAGCAACCTCCTGCTGCTGCCTTTTACAAATGACATCGAATGATATCCATCTACACTACCCATCGAACGCCCACCGCATCCATCTTAGTCTTCAGGGGCAGGCGAAGACTCTTCACACGTCCGACTCGTTGCATAGCAGTCTACACGATGAATGACATTTCTGCTTCATAGATTTTTTTTGGACCCGACGAGACGAGACAAATACCTCCCTCAGCTCTTCGCTACCATTATTCAAATACTTGTTTGCTTGAAAAAGCCACAAGACGTCATCAATCGCTGAAGATTTCGGCGTCCAGCTCGTAGTAGGACCGGCAAAGCCGGGTCGTTATTGCCTGGTCTGGCAAAAGTGCCAATAGGTTTGGCTTGAGCCGTGCTTGATCTTGCATGGATGGCACCTTCGTCCATCAAATTCCGTGCTATGGGCTCATTATAATTAGCATGGTCAGAGCTGGGATTGGTAAAAGAAGGTTTGTGCTATAAAATGCCTTAGATAGCTAGGTATAATTTATAGTTTATTTTGGAAATAAGACCCAAAGTAAGACTAATGGCTGCTTCGTCTGTTATGTGGTGCTTGTGCTGTGCCAGCCAGGGATGTTTCGTGTTTCATGTGCCTCGTGTCGCCATCTTCGAAGCGCCCATGGGAATATGATACCACCCGAACCCCGCAAACTGGTGGACGGGAACCCGGGACGGCGCGCCCCTCTTCCCCGGTCGGCTACTTCAATGTTTCTCAGAAAAAACACCTTTCTTGGCTTTTACTGTGCGAGGTGTGCTCACTTCACTGGGTCATCCGTACGAGATCTGGATTTTCTTTGCGTATGAAAAGAAACTATTGGTCGTTCGACCCTTCTCCTACGCCGAACTTTCGTCCTGCCATACCGTGTCTCTCTTCATTTTCGGTCTTTTTACAGATTTACAAATCTCCTTTTTACAGATCTACAAGTCACATGCTTTCCTCCGCGCCTGTCGATGGGAGACGTCCATTCCATGCAACGTATCGAATGATGACTTACTGACATTAGCATCAATACCTGGCTCAGAATCATCTGTCTACAATTCTAAAAGCTGACATCGCACAATGAAGCGGAGTTGAGTTGAAATTTTCAGTTGCGTACCAATGCAAACAATATTATGGACTGACATTGGGAATTTCGTCTTTGGAGCTACACATCGCCATCTTCGTGATCCGCTCAGGTTCAGACGTGGCTCATTTCATAGGCTATCAAGCTACGTGCAATGAATTTGCTCCTGAATAACACGTTGCTTTCCTGAAGGCTAATTTTTTAAGCAGAGGCGGAAAAGACATCCCGGCGCGTAATGGAAAGCGCGGAAAGGGCGGTGTGCAACCAATGAGACATGGACTTCTTCGGTGGTGCGTTGTGGTCAGTGTGCTGAGACAAAGAGTAAGCTCCGAGAAACCCTTGTCTCTTCTCAAGTGGCGAGAGTGAGATTGTGACAGTGCACATGCTCATGGCAGATGGACACCAAACACACGTCGAACCTAAACAATTATATTGACTGGTTGAGTGAACTGAGTATCTTATGTTTTGAACCGGCAGCTTGGAAGCTACTCGGACATGTTGTGCCCGAAACTCTGTTCTCTACCATCTGGTGTGGGCACGGGTGAGACTACAAATATTGAAACTTGAGAAATGTAAGGACAGGTTAGAGACCCTTGCTTTCGGTTGAACATTTTTGCCGTTTCGCTTTTCTCTTAATTCCTCTCTTCTCCCAGGAGACTTGAGAACTGGCATTGATCTTCATTCAGATCAATCTACTTTGCGACGAATTTTGAAGATCTTGCTGAATGCAGAAATTTGGCTTCAATGTCATCCGGATCATGATCTTCTGACTATGAAATTCTTTTAAGAGAAACATCCACTTGGAATTCAGAGGAAGTTTCGGTTTTCGTAGAGGGAAAAAGCCTATGAATAACATCCAACCGAATGGGTCACAGACAATAAGGTTCTCAGATTCAGATGTGCGACCGAGTCTAATAACCACGAGGTGTTGGGGCCAAAAGAGACACAGATGACGCGATAGCAAGGGTTAGCTGGGTGGTAATGGCACGCATGCACATCAGGGTCCCTTGGTGAGGACGATCCCAAATCCGCCTGTACGGAGGTACTGTGGTAATCTCTCCCCCTTGCTCGAGGGGCTGGTGGAGAGAAGTCGGATTCGGTAAATTATTATTCACGGGTCTGCGCCCCCCACGAGGCAAGCGGTGGGTAGAATTTGGTAGCTCGCCACAGAAGCCGCTTTGGTCAATGGGTACGGAGTAGGGATTTTTTGTTGGGTCACCAGCTAAAAGGCGGTCGGGGAAACGGATGCCAAGGTTGTTCTTGGAGCGAAAAGGGACCGTTCTGTTTTCTGGAGACGAAAAAAGGCTCCTTAGTTCTCTGGCAATTTTGGAAGATTCCTGACCTCGCTCTGAGTAGTTGGCGAATAGTGGCGAGACTTTTACGGTGAAACTATCCAGAAGGGTAGCGGATTGTCCCGGTGTGGCGACGGCGGGCGGGCGAACGCGAGCGAAACCACACGGCATTGCAAAAGTCACATGTCGCTACGGACACGCTTTAGGACACGCGAGAGGTCATGGCATTTACTAACTTAGTGTTGTTTGCATGGCACTGAAACGGTTGCCGGACGAGTATGTGAGTACCTTGATCACTCTGTACTCCCATGAAGAAAGAGCATCATTGTGTAGCAGGGTATCGCGTACAGGAAGCAGGGGTTTAGCCCGAAGTGAGGAGACATCTGACGTGACTAGAGGAAACTACTCCGTAGACAGGAAAAAAAAAAAGAACAAACTTGGATTGCTTTTGTCATGTAAGACCATGTTCTTCCGAGCTGCTTCATTCGAAAGTTTGGGGGCCACAAGTCAAGAACTCCGGGGCGACTGAAAGGCTTACAGCATTGACGGACGTGAGACCGTCGTCTCTCCACCTTGCATAAGCAGTTTTATGCCAACCTGATAGGTGAAATGTCCGGAGGGGTTTTGTTGGACAGAGGTAAGTCAATCAATGGAACGACGTTTTTAGGCTATCCGGTTCTTTGACTGTTGCCTCCGAACGAGCTAGACATTCATCATCGGTATCAAAGGCGATTGTCCGAACCGAAGAGACATTTTAACGTGCCAGTTGCACGGACATTGATTATTGTGCTTAAGTTTGACAGCACGAGTAAGCAAGTGCTGAATAATAATTACTCGAGACGGGGTGGAGGGTAATTTGCCCCGTAAAATTAAGCGTGTTTCGGGACACGCATCTACCAAGTGGCTACTACCGTACTACGTAGAGTAACCAGCTTTTGTTGTGTGAAGAATCACAGAAACAGGCTCTTGAATACAATCCTCAGTAGTATATGAGACTACGTCTGAAGCCAGAATATAGGTCTCAAGAGGAAGATGAAAAGATTTTGATCAAGCTCGCACGGATGGTAAGGATTGAATGTGAACATCCATGTATCATGACCATGGGACGATCATTGTACTCTTCTTTTAAAATGGAATCAGGGAAGGTTCAGTGGTACTAGGAGTACGTAGATGGGTGCTTTAGGTGGCTGGTGAGCTTCTTTTCTACCACAGTACTTTGTAAGTGGCTCAACGAAGCAGCAAAATTGGAGCAGGGGCGACAGGTGTGAGGAGAATCGAGCAAGTACGAGTAGTAGTAGAGAGATTGGCGTGGGCGGAGACGGCACTTGGGTTGAAGAAACCTTTGAAAGTAACGGTATCAAGTCGAGTGGCTAATAATCTGTCGGCACCACGCGTAGTATTCTTATATGAGCAGTTCTGGGTACAGAAACATGGAGCGCTCTGAGTGGGCAACATGTTGTTTCCCTTGCGCAAATTAAAAAGTTGACTTCGCCAAGCAGATCGAAGGGCCCGAGAACCGCATGCGGGAGACTCTGACTGGTGGCCACCCGCCACGCTGAGGGCACCAATCCATTTCAGGAGCCTCGGACCGCCTCGCTTTTGCAACACCACCCAGCTCGACTCCCATCTTCTCCTCACGCCTTCGCTCGACTACTCAAACTGCCCAACGCAGGGGATTCAATCCGAATCGAAAAAAAATTTCATGCGACAATCGGTCCCTGGGTAGAAGATCTTTCTCGACTTCTTCTTTTTCATCCATTCATCTTCCTTCTTTGCTTCGTCATCACTTGTTCTCCTTCATGACGACCGCCTAACAAAAGGAGCCCCCGCCCAAAAAGCCTTGGCCATCTCAGGAGCGTCATTTCCCTGCCGCTAGTCGGAGGGCTTCTTCCCCCTGTTTCTTACTCGCCAGCATCCACAGTCTTTCTTGCTTTCCTTCTCATCGCAGAAAAACGATTCGATCACCTACAACGCTGTGGGCTTTCCTACCCTCGACAAAATTCAAATAGACCTCCTTTTTTTCGGACAGGACGAGGGCTTGTACCTGGTGTCCATCTTCCTCCGTGACTCAGGCACGCTGGGTTCATGTCCGAATAATCCTTTGATACGACTCTCGCAGTTTCCTGTCTCATCCATCCCAATTTCATCTCATTGACAATCTCGCGTCCGGTTTTTCATCGTTTGTTTGGCATTTGTCTCCTCGGCTCAACTCCTTTCTCGATCCTTCCTCTTACGAATCGCCTCACCTCATCAACAACAATAGGAGAAGCAGCGAACCACCTCGCCATCTCCATCATCGAAATCTCGCGCCCGTGAACACGGTTTGATCAACAAACGGCCCAACCTGCGAGAATTCTTTTCGCTTGAAAATTGGGGCTTGATCGAATTTTATCCCGCAAATTTCTCCCTTTACTCTTACACATCTCTCCTTTCATTGACTCATCATGAGGGAGGTCAATTTCAGTATCCCAAACGTCAACAAGGCGTCTGTCGGGATCACTACCGCGCTATACGATCGTCGCGCTCTCGACTGCACATCCACATTACCATTGATCAATTCCTTGAACCATCTTGCATATCTCACCACTTCTTCCGCTCGCATCCGTGACATTCTCACCGTCGATGGCGGTGTCGAGAGACTCATCTGTATCCTCAAAGAGGGCAGAGGCAAAGACATGATGGAGATGTGGAAATGGAACCTGGCTTTCCAGTGCGTGGTCAACATTGGCGTACGTGGCTCGGAGAGCGTTCGAACCAGAGTGGTCGAGGCCGACATGGTTCCCGTCATTGCAACTATCCTTGACAATTATATCAAAGTCATCGATCCTTATCGGGAAAAATGTGAAAAGGAACACCGTGGCAGTCGAGCGGGCTCCCAACACAAGCAGCACTCGCGGTCGCGTGAGCATGGAAATGCTTCCTTCTCTCATCGACCAGATCGGGGTACCAGTCATTCTGAGCATCGCCAGTTTCGCAGACAGGCCCCTCCGCCATCCATCGAGATACCACCTTCTTCACAGAATGAGCAGGCTCCTGAGACGGAGGCAATGGATATCTCCAGCACTCCCCCTGCTCATGCCCTGACCTCACCGCCAGAGCGAACCACATTTTCGCGTCATCACCACCATCATCGGAGTCACGATGAAAGACACCGAATCCATCCATCTCTCATCACCACGGGCTCTCGCTCCAGCAGTTCTCGTGCACCGGCCACCGCCGTCCCGAGCATTGAAATGAGCGATGCCTTTGGTCTGCGCCCAGTCCGCGACAGCGACCGTCTGCCGTCAATGCTTCCTGCACTTCAGACTGGCATTACCTCGCAGCCAGACTCTCCGACCACCCCAAGCGCCCCTCCTCAGGTCCGTCCCTCAGCTCCTATGAATCGCCAGCGTCGTCGACCTTCTATTCGTCACCAGGTCTCCATGTCTGGAGATTCGGACGACCCAAACGCCGATGGGATGGCCTCGGATGAATCTGCTGAAGCTGAGAACTCCAGAGACCACATGGTCGATCTTGACAACAGCCTTGTGATGCAAGGTTTCCAGGAGCGCGCCGACGTGCTTGACGGAGTTTCCTCCCCACTCAGTCTCACTGCTGCAAATGGTTCCGAAGGGCAGGACTCTGAAGGGTTCAATCTCACCAACCACCGAGCTGTTGTGGAAATGAGCATGGTCAACGCTCCGGAAAATCACACCAATCCGTCAATGGCTTTGTCGCCGACACCTGGTCCAGTCAGCCCGGTGAATCCTCATGGAGCCAGCACAAATCAAGCCTTGTATCATCGCCTCGTCATGGATCGGCCTCCTCTTCCACCATCAGTCATGGCTCTCTTACCTCGCGACGAGGATGTTCTGATGTCCCTCCAGCTGCTCGCATACGTCTCCAAATATTGCAACTTGCGATCTTACTTTCAGAAATCTCACCTGGTTCCCAAGTTGCAAATTAGTCGCGAATTACAGATTCTTGAAGAGGGAGGCGCCAACTGTCAACTTGCCGACAATGCTGATGAGGAGTACCTTGTTCCCGATGATTTCAACATCTTCCCTCTGGTGGAGAAATTTACTGTCCGTCATCACACTACTGATATGCAGTACTGGGCCGGGGTTGTGATGCGAAACCTCTGCCGAAAGGATGACTCCCGTGGCGGAATCCGTCAATGCGCTCACTACCAATGCGGAAAATGGGAGGAGTATACCCGGCAGTTTGCAAAGTGCCGTCGCTGCCGACGAACCAAGTACTGCAGCAAGGAATGCCAGAAGAGCGCATGGGTCTACCACCGTCACTGGTGCGTTGCTGCTCAACCCTAAACTCTTTTTACGACTTGGTGGCATCCAAATCCTTCTTTTGTCACCTCTTATGATGCCGTTTTATTAAGTTCCCGTTTGAAATTACCTTCTTCGTCCACTTATCCCATCATGATTGCGGCGTACTATGAGGCGTTAGCTCCACTCCATCCTTTTCTTGGGTCCTGTTGCATGTCTTTGACTACACAACGATTCCCCTCTGTTAGCCGGAAAACTTTTACTCTATTCCCTTTTATTTTACGAAGATTATGGAAAGGCAATTTGTTCGCGTTACAGACTACCGACATTGTGTGGCGTCCTGCCTTGTTTCCGCGCATCAAGACCATGGTTATTATCATCATCCAGCCTTGCTTTACATCCATTTTTGAGCGTTGAGAAGAGCCACGTCGAGCGTCTCATTTTTGTTGCAGCATTGTTTAGCGCGCGGCTTCGCCAATTTACTGTGGTGGACCTTCGATATGCTGTTTCCGGGATCTCTCGTCCTCGGGGCGCCCGGTGGGAAGATTTGGTTTCTGCATTTTACTCCAGTTGAAGGTTATCCTCCAATTACGCCGCCTCCTTGTGTCTTCTCACCTTCCTGGGTGAAGTGGGATCACGAAGAACACGACGCTGATGGATATGGGTTACGACAAGTAGCCGAGTGGATGATATTTTCCCCCCTTTTTCCCTTTTTGAGCTTCTTTGGCTGGTTGTATCAGCCACGCAGAAGCCAGTTAATGTACAGGTGCATTGTCCGATTATATATGTTATCTCATAGTGTTAGGCATTTATATATCTCTTTTCCTGCTTGAGTTGCAGTATGTGCATGCCTGTGGATGATATTGTCAGACATTAATCTCCTTGCGGTAGAAGGTGACCACGCCAGAGATATGACGTCATTGGAGTGTTTTGTTTTATTGAGTCAAGTACGATCATCCTTTATACTGCAGCACAGTTGTATAAGGTCTTGATCAAGCCAAATGTAGTGCAGGTGCTTTCACGTCAAAATATAGAGCAAAATGATAAAAAAAAATTTAAAGCAGAAAAAAGAATAAAAGACGAAAAGAAAAACTTAAAATATTTGCTCTCTGAGAGATGACGGAGTATTAAATTATTTACATCTTATCTTACTACGAGTTATTAGGGTAGAGATGTATTCAATGGAGTGATGTCTGCATCGTTAGGATGGTACGGCATATCCAGTAGTGCTTCATCAGCCGCAAAGGGGACTCGTGCAAATTCTAAAAATACACTTTTTCTCATCGCGTGTAACATCAAGAAAAGATGGCCCGATAGTCTGTCATCCGTCATCTGTCATTCGTTGATTGCGAGTTCAGCGCTCTATTATATACGGTCAGTTAACTCCAATTCCAAAAAGCGGTTTCGAGAAGGAGTATTCTGTAACGTGGTGTAGGACTGAAAATGCTGTGCCCCATATTTCTGGTCTTATCAACACAGTTCTGGGTCTGGAGAGGTGCGGGCTCTCGACCCACACGAAACGCCTAGATTTTCGGGGGACGACCCTATCTTTTTCTCCCATGTGGAGAATTGATACCCTCTGGGTCATGAGCCAACCAGCACTGTAACAATTCATTGCGCAAGGCCAAGCGAGGAACGGATTAGGAAAGTACCCCTCGTATACCTGGTACGTGGTGCAGATGCTGTACGCCCTTTTGCATCGATGCATGCATAATTTTTTTATTGATCGATGCTAAGGTGCAGATTATCTTCCACGCAGAAGAGATAACACTCGTCCTGGAAACGCTTTGCTTTTTTTGCTTTTCCTTATTTTTTTTTTTAAATGAACGGATTTGATTCTCCGAAAGCGTCCTTGTCGTCATCTTCTGTTTCATTTATTATGACTGAGCCAAATTTATTCAGTCTCGGCCCGGATTGTCGGTCGCTTGGTGGACGTTCCTGGCTGGGGGTGGGCGGGCAAGACGGAATCTGGTTTTACTACGGTAACTACCTTACCTACCTTACCTAGCTAAGACGAGTCACGCGTCTTGTACCCGGATTCTATCGAAGTAAGAGAGAAGAGAGAGAGAAGGGTACGTCAGCCAATTGATCCAAGCCACCCAACGCATGGGCAGACCGACATACCTCCCCTACCACTTCTCCTCCATACGCTTGTAACTGTAGTTCCTCGTTCCAAATGTATCACTAGTACCCAGCTGAACTGCCCTGCTGCCTGCCCAGAAAAAATAGAGAACCACCAAACTGACCACAACCACTCCATCACGACAAATCACACCCTATTGTGTACAAGTCACGCTGCACGGAAGAACCACGGTCTCTGGTAACCCCATACGTGCACGTCTTTTTCGTTTTTCTCCAGCTCCATAGCGTCCTAGCCTCGTTCTACCCGTTGTCTGGCGTCTGTACCATACACCGCTACGCCCATCAAATGATCCCTCTGGTGCCCGTTCAACTGGGCATGGTCCTTGCGTGAGTCGACTATTGTCGCGGCGAGTCTCTGATGGGACATATTTGAAAACTTAACCAACCTTGGATCTCATATCCCTGCCCTCTGATGGTGTGTCCAGATCCATTTGTGCCTGGGCTCTGAGAAATGGTTGGAACGCAGGATGAAGCTGGATCCACCGCCGGCGTGCGGCGACGGCACTCGACGCAATATGACGATGACCCGACTACCCTCCGCGAGGTTCGTCCCACGACCGACGAAGTATCCAATTTGGACGCTCAAACTTCACCCCAGGCCGTGGTATCCTCGACCACGTCCGGTATCGAGAGTCGTCGCTCGTCCATGCCCGCAGGCACCGAACCTGCTCCGAGGGTCAGATTCTCCGAAGACACTCCTAGAGCTTTGCATAGAACGAGAGTGAGCGAAGGTTCGGCCATGCCAATGCGTGCTGCGGGCATCTCGAGCGCAAGCGGCGCTGGCATGCCCGGACGACCTCGAGCACCCAGCCTGTCGATTGACACTACATTGGCTTCATCTCGTCCCGGTGGAAACAATCAACAGATGCGCATGTCCCCCGTCGCGGTGACCTCTCCAACTTCTCCATTGACTGGTCCATCGCACGTGTCCCCGGTGGTGTCACCATCTTCACCACGGACCCGGACCCGAGGATATTCACTGCGAAGATCACTCTTTGCGAGAGGCATCAACAATCAGGTTGAGCGCGGTGGAAGCGTCGTGGAAATGACACCAGTGGGCCCGTCAGCTGGACCGTTGCCCGCCGTGAACCCCGCCGGAGTCGATCAGAGCCATAAACGCAAGTCGAGTGGCACCTCTATCAGCGTTTCTCCACTGCCCAACCTTGATGAAATCCCGCCAAAAATGTCCCCGCCAAATGGAGGAGCCAAGATTTCGGCGTTGCCTCATTACGAGTCATGGGTGAAACGTCGCGCAAGCCGTCTGGGCTTCATTCACAAAACCAAAGCGGCCTACGAAAAGGCACGAAAGACGATACTTCGAATTAACGAACTTCCTCCGAGCAAAGATGGGCGACATATTCCACTGGATCCGATGCGGAAGAAAGCTCTCACCGATGAGCGAACCGGCAGAGGTTACGTTGCGAATACTGTTCGTTCTTGCAGATACACCATTTACAGTTTCGTGCCACGGCAATTATTTGCCCAATTCTCCAAATTGGCTAATTTGTACGTTCTATCCGAACCTCTTAAGCATTAAGAATGCATAACCACTGACTAGTTTCCAGCTATTTCCTTTGCGTTTCCATCCTGCAGATGATACCCGGTAAGTTGCAAATAAGGCGCCACTAGAAGCGGACATGAATAACTGACTTTGACCATTTTATCAGGTCTCAGTACCACTGGAAGTGAGTCACTAAAACGTTGCCCTACGGCTGTTACGCGATAAGCTAAAGAATAAATCCAGCATATACCACCATTGTTCCCTTGCTCTTTTTCGTCAGCATTTCCATGGCCAAAGAAGGATTTGATGACCTTCGGCGATATCGTTTGGATAAGGCCGAGAATGATCGGGATGCTGCTGTCCTTCATGTCTATCGGCCTACTTTGACGGATCCTGAGCAAGGAGAAGCTGCATCGCCCACGGCTCCTGGTCCCAAGCACTGGGCGCCGACAAAATGGAAGGACATCCAGGTCGGAGACATTATCAAACTGGAGCGTGACGATGCTGTCCCTGCCGACATTGTTTTGCTCAACGCCGACGGCCCCAACTCGATGGCCTATGTAGAGACAATGGCTTTGGATGGCGAGACGAATCTCAAGAGCAAGCAAGCAACTGCAGCTTTGGCGAAACGATGCAAGAGTGTGGATGAACTCGCAGCTTGCACCGCCCAGTTTGTTGTCGAGGACCCTAATTTGGACCTCTACAACTTTGAAGGAAGGGTGACGATCGATGGAGAGACGCATCCGCTCACGAACAGCGAGATCGTCTATCGAGGGAGCATTTTGCGCAATACGCCCGAAGCCGTTGGAATAGTCATCTACACGGGAGAGGAGTGCAAGATTCGCATGAATGCAACCAAGAATCCTCGCATCAAGGCGCCGGCTCTACAGGCCAGAGTCAATCGCATTGTCATCATCATTGTCATCTTCGTCATTGTATTGGCCATTTTCAACACTGTTGCCTATCAGATCTGGTCAAATAATGTTGAAGATAAGTCATGGTATTTGACTAACGCAGACGTGTCCTTTTTCCCCATTCTCACGTCCTTTATCATCATGTTCAACACCATGATTCCATTGTCTCTTTATGTCAGTTTGGAAATTGTTAAATTGGCCCAGATGTTTCTGATGAATGACGTTGACATGTATGACGACGTTTCAAATACACCAATGGAAGCCAGGACATCTACGATCAATGAAGAACTGGGACAAGTCAGGTAAGTTTCCATCATCGTTACCCAACTCGCTGGAGGTCAAGTTCTGACTTGTTTAGCTATTTATTTTCGGACAAAACCGGCACTTTGACAGAGAACACCATGCGGTTCAGAAAAATGAGCGTCGCTGGCACTGCATGGTTGCATGAAACCGACATTCAGCGCGAAGCGGTCGCCCAGGCAGAGCGTCAGAAGCAGCAATTGCAGCGAAGACGAAGCAAAGGCAAAAAGGCGGCCAAGCGGCGCAGTATTGTCTCATTATCCAGCGCAGCGCCTCGTCCATCTAATCTCTCGTCGTCCAAACCAGCTTTGGCGCGTCAAACCGAGTATGATGGCGAGGAACCCCCTAGTGCGACGTGGAAATCAACCGCAAGACCCTCGAAACACCAGCCTGAGCTCTCAACCACACAGCTTCTTCGGTACTTGCAGTATAAGCCGCATACCGTCTTCGCCCGAAAAGCTCGGTTCTTTCTTTTATCCATTGCTCTCTGTCATACTTGCGTGCCGGAGACTGACGAGGACGGCAACATTGACTTTCAGGCAGCTTCTCCTGACGAGCTGGCTCTGGTTCGGGCCGCCCAGGAGATGGGCTTTTTGGTCATAGACAGACAAGTGGGCACTATCACGCTCAAATCTTTCCCCCGGGGGCGAGAAGATGAGCCCAACTTGGAGGTGTACGAGATCCTCGATGTG
The DNA here is from genome assembly GCF_001619985.1 of Xylona heveae TC161. NCBI lineage: Eukaryota > Fungi > Ascomycota > Xylonomycetes > Xylonales > Xylonaceae > Xylona > Xylona heveae. The sequence goes on along the minus strand of NW_017264193.1, from coordinate 2,156,694 downwards.
ATTGAGTTTTCCAGTAAGAGAAAGAGAATGTCCATTATCGTTCGCTTCCCGAACCACAGAATTTGCCTTTTCTGCAAAGGCGCCGACTCCATCGTCATGGGTCTACTGCGACAGTCAAGCTTGGCTACCGAGAAAGCCGTAGAGATTGAGCGCAGGGCGAGCATCCGGAAGAGTATCGAAGCTGAGCAGGCCATCCGGCGCAACAGCGAGCAAATTAGCCGCAGCAACAGCGTCAGCAGGCCAAGCATCACTCTCGGGCGGACCAGTCTCAGTGGCATCGGAAGACCAAGCATGACTGGAAATAGACTACAGCCTATTCGAGATGAGATTGACACCTGGCTCCGATCACGAGAACAAGACGTTGATATCTCATCAGTCGAGGATGACAGTGCCTTTTATTCTCCACGACCTTCGGCTCAGTACGGAGGACGTCGGTCCATGGCAATCTCCGAACCCAGAAGCTCTTTTCAAGGGGAGTTTGACGAGGAACTTGTCGAGGAAGCGCTCGTTGTTGATGACCATGCTGTTTTCGAACGCTGCTTCCAGCACATTAACGATTTTGCAACCGAAGGACTGAGGACCTTGATGTACGGCTATCGTTATATCGATGAACAGGAATACAAGGTGTGGAAGAAGGGCTACTTGGAAGCAACAACAAGCCTGGTAGATAGGCAAGAGATGATTGAGAGGGCTGCAAATATCATCGAGAACCGACTTGAGCTTGCCGGTGCGACCGCGATTGAGGATAAGTTGCAGAAGGGTGTTCCCGAAGCAATCGACAAGCTGCGGAGGGCGGGGATCAAGATGTGGATGTTGACTGGTGATAAACGGGAGACTGCCATCAACATTGGTCATTCCTGCCGGTTAATCAAGGATTACTCCTCGGTCACAGTGCTTGACCACGAGGATGGGCACATCCAGCAGCACATTGCCAGCGCAATCATTGAGGTCAACAAAGGTAGCGTTGCGCACTCTGTCGTCGTTGTTGATGGACAAACCCTTACGATTATTGGTCTCGACGAGACGACACAGTCGCTCTTCTATGATTTGGCCATGGCCGTGGATAGTGTCATATGCTGTCGAGCCAGTCCTAGTCAGAAGGCTTCTTTGGTGAGTGCCATTCGCACCAAGGTCAAGGGCTCCATTACATTGGCGATTGGTGATGGCGCCAATGATATCGCTATGATTCAAGAGGCACACGTTGGAATTGGTATCACTGGAAAAGAAGGGCTTCAAGCAGCCAGAACTTCTGATTATTCGATTGCCCAATTCAGGTTCCTCCTGAAACTACTGTTGGTTCATGGGCGCTGGAACTATATCAGAACATGCAAATATACTCTCGGCACGTTCTGGAAGGAAATGGTGAGTATCATGATTTTATGTATTACGACAATAATTCTGATATTAATATTTGCACAGCTCTTCTACCTCACCCAAGCTTTGTATCAGCGGTGGGCTGGGTACACAGGTACCAGTCTCTACGAATCATGGAGTCTGAGCATGTTTAACACAGTATGTCACCCTTCTGCAAATATGATTATCGACATGAAACAAATTGTCGCTAATTGAAATTAGTTGTTTACTTCTCTGCCTGTCATTTTCCTTGGTATTTTTGAAAAGGACCTCGCGGCGTCTACGCTTCTTGCTGTGCCAGAGCTGTACAATAAAGGACAGCAGAGTAAAGGATTCAATCTCAGGGTATACTTGGGATGGATGTTTATGGCTTCGTCGGAAGCCATGGTCATTTATTTCTTGATGCTCGGATTATTCGGACAACCATGGTTCACCAAGGACAATGGTCTGTTTGCCATGGGCGACTTGACTTTTACTGCATGTATCATCATTATCGCCTCTAAGATGCAGTATGTTACCTTTCGACCTTTTCAGTTATCCAAGTCGCGATAGCTAATGATCTACTATAGGCTGCTTGAGGTTTACAATCGATCAGTCATGGTTATCGTCAGCCTGCTGCTGTCCATTGGTGGTTGGTTCTTATGGAACATTATCCTCACCGAAACGTACTCGAAAAACAATATTTACAACGTCAAGGATGGAATTCTTAAGCGATTTGGGCGCGATGGACTGTGGTGGCTCACCCTTCTTCTTATTGTGGTATCGTGTTTCGCATTGGAGATTGCTGTCACCGCACTTCGCTCAGCCTATTTTCCCACGGACGTAAGTATTAACCTTTGCCATTGTCATGCCGAAAAATCTCTTGCCAACTTCAGCGCGTGATGCTAACCTGTACCTACAGGTCGACGTCTTCCAAGAGTGTGAAAAGGATCCTGCCATCCGGCGACGGTTTGAAGAAGCTGCAGCGCTTGAGCTCCAGCAAAGCCTGGAATCTCAGCGCAAGGCCTTCAGCGTCGAATTGGATCAGGAAGCTCAACGCGAAGGCGAGATCCAGGAACTCCTTGATCGCCCTCGCGTCATGGAAGAGGGCAGAGCCTCAGCATCGGCGACACCACCACCCGATGCTCGAATGTCAGTCGACGTTGCCGCCACTGCGTATCAAAGCCCAGAGGCCATTGGTGCCACCGCAGTCAATGGCTCCTCGGCGGCTAGACGCTCAATGGACACAAATGAACTCCTTTTGCGACGATTTGGACCTGCCAAAAACGATTAAACGACTTTTTTTTCTTTCTCTGTCCGTCGTACCTTGTTCGATTTCTTCGCCTACAGCTTTGATTGAGGTAGACTCAAAAACGTCTTATCTCCTTTTTATTTATTTATTTGTATATATTTGTGTACGGGATGTCCATATGCAGAGATACCACGGGACATAGCTTGCCAGTTTGCAGGTTTTTGCGGGTTTTCCTTTCCTTATTTCTCTTTTCCCTCTTTCATTGATTTCTAATTTCTTTTTTCTCTTTCATTATTTATCTCTCCCAGCTTAGCAGTTACACCTTTGGCACGCTAGACGTTTACAGACCCATGAGCGGCTGTGCAAGGATAAAAAAAGTTATTTCTAGCATGATCAGCATCAGGGAAAGCAGAAAAGGGAGGAGCGTATTGCATAGCTCAATAGAAGATGTATCAGTTGTAGCTATTATAGAAAGATTCGATTGCAATCAAAGAGCTACTACGTAGATGGATTTTTCCAGATTAAGCAGTTAACAAGTGACAGTTAACTTATGATCGGCCTGTGATAGTTATCCAGGCTTGCTCGAGGATCATTGATTCATGCCCCGATCAGGGCAGAATCCATACTTTCAATGCCCTAACTTACCCCCTGCTCAACAACATGTGGTAGGTATCCGTATTATTGTGTCTATGCTGATATTCCTTAGCCTGTCTACCTTTGTATGCTGATATTCCTTAGCTTTAGCCCCGTCATGCGATTTCGGGTCCCACGGCAGCGGGACGGTTGGACCCTAGGACAGAACGGGGGCAACACACACACACGGCACGGCAGGTCTCGCGCCAGCCAATCAGGGAAATGCATATCCCGTGTCAAGTGTGCAAGTCCTAAACAGTATCATCGTATACTCCGTAAGTTAGTCCGTAAGTTACGGTCTACCATTCTACCATTCTACCATTACTGTAACCTAAGGTACTGTATAGACTGGGCTCTACACGGTGCTTCTTGTGCTGATCAAAGTGTATACAGTACAGAGTACTCCGTAACTTGGGCAGAACGATAGTACCTACCTAACTTATACTGATTGTAATCGTACGTTACGGATATGCAGTGTAGCACAACGAATGTCAGTGTCAGGGCGGTACGCATAGAGGATAGGAGACTCCCCAACGACTTTTGACTGTCCTCCTTCCCCTAAAACGAGCTCCGAAAAATAGGACTTGCTCCGTAGTTGCACACTCGCTCAATAAGGTAGCCATTGACGAGGCTTTCGGTGGGTGATGGGTGGGTGGGTGGTGCTCGGTGCAAGGGAAACGGCATGGCACACACGGGAGATGCATCGGTAACGGCACCTACTGTGCAGGTTGGGTACATACTTGGCAGTTTGGGGACACTGTAGCCCCTGCAGCACCTCTACAGTGCACCAAGAAGACTTTCGGACAGCCTGACAGGTGAAGCCCGCCCCTACTACGGAGGCGACCTACCTAGGTAGGTACATATTGAGCATCAAACGGCATTCAACGCGTGTGTCGCGAAATGCTCGCGATAGCATCCCTCTACCGCCCTGACAACGTGATGTATCTTGGGGGCGATCACTCGGAACGGGCAAGGTAGGTTCTGAAAAGACAAGTGTCTTTTTTCTTCTCCTTTTCGCGGTATTTAGCCCCGACGAACACGGCATCTTCTTCCAGATAGAGCACGAAAAAAAAAAAAAAAAACCCAATTCTTTTCTACGGAGTACGGAATACTTATCAGAGAAAACCGAGGAGTTGGTGGGTTACTAGCCTGGTGGGCATCAACGCATTCGATAAAAAAGGAGTAACGTTGCGATGCAAGTGGAGTCGAGGAAAGCCAAGATGGGAAAAGCTTCGTCGTTCGATTATGCTCTCACATGACTTGATCCCAAAAGGTTACAGACTGCCAGACAACGACCTTTTTTTTCCCGGTACCTTTACCCTAAGGGGATGAAGAGCGTTGATGACGGTCAGGGGGAAGGTTTTTCTCCCTTCTCGGGCCGGGCCCCGGGCCAATTAGGGCACGCTGAACAAGTATCACCGACAAAGCCGAGTTGAGCAAAACGACGACCGAGGGACCATGGTACGGCGAGGAAAAGGAAAAGGGAAAGAACATGGAAAAGTTTTTTTTTATCACAAGTCTCGGCATATCTACAAAAACTATATATTATTTGGATTTATTTTCTAACGGTATTATTTTCTTGTGGAGATGAATGTTTTGTATATCTTGTCTTTGGTGTTGTTGTTACTTCCCGACGCGTTGGACATGATGAAGTGACTGGTATTGGGCGACGGGGGGACCTTTTTGTTCGTGTTGAAAATCCCTGATCCCTGTCGGTCCGTTGTGCGTGCGATGGTTTCCCCCCTAAGTCCCTGACGCTAATCCTGTTCCTGTTGACTTTTTGCCCTGTTCCGTTGCTTCTAAGCGAGGCCGCTTTACCCGATTCTGCTTGCTTACCCACAACACCCATCGAGCGCAAAGCAAAACAGCAACATCTCTTAGACACGATCCACCGCTTAAACTTACACGCACACCCAACGACCTACGCAAATGGGTACACGATGACGCTTTAGTTCGCTGACCAGAAAAGGACCGAGCACATTCATCGTGCTTCCCTTTTCCATGGGCGAGACATGGTCAAGCCCCTCGTTCTCTCCGCGTGTCGGCTTTTTGACCGATGTGATCTGCTCAGGTAGCCTCCTTTGGGCCTTCACCCACCATTTGTGCGATTCCTGATTTGGTTCCATGGTAGGACTTACCATACGCGCAACGTTTCTTTTTTCTATTTCTTTTCCTTTTTTTGCTCAAAGTCTCCAAGAGAGACGCCTTAATCCGTATCCCACTTGGAAGGAGTAAGAGAACACGCTCAATAGGGATAGGTGTCTCGCTTTACCATAAGCTGCACACCATACTACGCCATGACGCTTTCTCAAAAAGGATGTTGACACACCAGCCCCTGACGGGCACCCGAATGGATGCTTTGACACTGCACCCCCAAAAGCAAAAAAGCGCATAGTTACATGCATTATGATGGAACCGTTGGCCGGGATTTGTTGACGGGAGACTGGAGCGCGGCGTCAGGTCCACATGAGCTCGCGCCGCGCGAGACTTTCTCGACCCTCGCACAGGCTCGCTGAAGAAGGGGCAGAAAGAGAGAGAGAGAAAGCACTCGGAGGGGCGTGTTTGAGGGATGTGTTGCGTGAGTGATCCGGCATGTGCGGCGCGCTGGTGTGTCGTCTTACGCTACTGCCAAGCCTTTGTCCTTGCGCGAGTTCAACTTCAACCATTGACGGATAGGTTTGATCGTATCGTTGCGACCATCCCTCTTGCCGCCATTCTCCGCCTCGTCCCGCATCGCCAGACGGGACCTGCAGCACGCATCCCGTGCTGGCGGTCCACCTTGGTTGGTCGTGCCTCTCCCGACTAAACTCTCCTAAGCACGGTAGTGGCAGAAGGGCTCGAGGGGCCGAAGGGACGAAGGGACGCCATTTTTTGGACCGAGAGGGGGGAGAAACTCTCAAGTCAGTGATCCACACACACCCCCGATTGACCGACTGACTGGTCCGGTAGGGGGGAACTAAACGCTCTTCTGGTTACCAGCCAAAGAACCTGAGCGACGACAAACCCCCCCGTCGCAGCTCTTCCCCCGGGGGGTTTTCTGGGAAAAAAAGGTATTGGGGTCCATGCGGGAAGTATCCCTAGCATGGATTCATGTAAATCTAACATGTAATGTACTGATAAGAAGTACTTCTGGAATCAGCCACGGTACCTGATATGACCCCTATCGCTACCTCTGGTGAAGCGAAACCCCCCCCCCTTTCGCGCCCTCTTGTCTCTTCTCACGAATCGCCTGTGCTCACGAGTTGCTTCTCCGCCGCCCACCACCACCACCACCACCACGGTCTCCGCCGCCGTTCTTGCTCTCTCTTTCTCTCCTCTCCTTCTCTTACACACACTCTCTCTCCTTCAAGTCCTCATTACAGTCCTTTCAAGACTCAGCGTCGTCGAGCGTTGCTGTCGTCGTCGTTGTCCAAGTCGCTCTCTATCTACATTCGTTTCTTTATTTCTCACCCACACTCTCTTTCGCGTTCATCGCCTTTTACGGACTTGTCACTCTTTTCAAGTTCATATCATTCTTTTGGCCCTCTGTCCGGTCTACCGTATTAGCCAGTACTTTTACAATCTTTGATTCGATCTTTTTTCAGCGTCGAATAAGTTGTCGTGGACGATCTCGACACTTTACCTTGTTTACCTTCCTGCTCGGATTCAGTGAAGCTCACCTTTCGATTGACGTCCGTATATGTTACCTTATATCGACCGTTATTTTTTGCCGCCTATCTCTTTACTCTCCTGATCGTTCAGCGACCCGACAGTATAACTCTTTCTTTCGGATCAGATATTTATTTTATCGCACATATACTCTTTTACTTGTTTCCCCGTGGATCTGACGACCTGTTTTCCGCCTGAAGGGGGTTTCTATCTTGTCAGAGAAACCCTTCGTGGTGTCATCCATTGCTGGCCAACTCTCGTTTTGGTTCTCCTGCGATTCAGAAACGCTACGGAATCATCGGCGATCATGTCTACGACGACAGCTTCTACGCCCTCTCCGACGGCAACGGCCACGACTACCGCTACAACTAGCTCTTCGGGCTCTCGTCGCCCGCCGAGGAAGAGCACTCTCACGCAGCAGCAGAAGAATCAGAAGCGTCAGCGTGCAACCCAGGACCAGCTCCTTACTCTCGAACATGAATTCAACAAGAATCCTACTCCGACAGCTCTTGTCCGGGAGCGGATTGCCCAGGATATCAACATGACTGAGCGCTCCGTCCAAATTTGGTTCCAGAATCGGTAAGTCGAGAGCAGGAACCTTTTTTCTCGCATTGAGAGTCCACAGTCCCTCTGACGTACTGTTTAGTCGCGCAAAAATAAAGATGATTGCCAAAAGGAGCATCGAAACTGGCGAGGACTGCGAACAGGTTCCGGAGTCAATGCGCCACTATCTCATGATGCAAGCCATTGAGCATGGCCTGCCTCTGGGCCGAAGTTTCCTTGGCCGCTCGACCGGTACCACGACCGCCTATGGCAATGGAATTGTCCTGCCAGAGGAGTCTAGTAATTCCGGCAAGACAGGTATTGACCTCCCTTCAGTACAACCACAATCGTGGTCAATGTGTGTTCTCTAAACTGACACGGACATTTGCAGTCATTCAGCATTTTGCTTGCCGTTCCCTCAGCATCGGCACCTGGCGCCGAGTTGGACAGCAATCCATGGACCTGGTTCTGTTCTACTCGCCTGACAAGGCCTGCGTCACGTACTATATTAATAGCGACTCGGCTGGATACAAGATTGAATATCCATTCTCGTACATTAAAAACATCAGCCTCGACTCTGGCGACGCCCTTGGCGATGGCCAAGGCGGAATTCCGCGACCAGCTGGTCTCGTCATCGAACTCAACCGCTCGCCGCAGTTTTACACGGACTCTTCTGGCTCCGGCGGGTTTATGCAGTGCGAAGACTTCACCGAGGATCACCAAGCCTCGCAGATGCTCGTGCATCACCTCGGTGGACACCCCAAGGTCCTCAGTGGTCAGCTTGCAAAGCTGGTGTCGCTGGAGTCCTTCCAAAACCGACACGCTGCGGCTGCTTTCGACATGAGCTTCATCCCGCCCGCCGCTCCAGTCTCTCCCATTGAGCATCGGCCCGCGTCGCAGCCCAATGGTCTATCCCGCCCACACATGGCATTCCTTCAGGAGAGTCCGTTTGGTCCTGGTCTCACGCCCGGTCGTGGTCACAAGCGTACCCGCAGCCGGTCTGTTCCTGTTGCAATCGATTTCTCCGCCCTTCAACAACCCATGCCTCCGTTCATGTTTCAGTCTGAGCGTCCTGCTCCTCCGCCGATGCCGACTCCGGACATCTTTTCTCCCACGCCGCAACATTTCAGCAGCCTGAATGGAGTCGGCCCGGATCTCCGAATCGACACTTCGACTGGTTTCAACATGGACTTTCGCCAATACCCGCTGTCGGCGACTGCCACTTCTCCGTCCGAATACGCAAGCCCGTCGTTTTTCGCGCCTGGAAGTCAGGCCGAGCCGATGCCGCTGGCTAGCTTCAACACGCCGTACAATATGCCCTTCCTTTCTCCCATGACAGACCCTACATGCATGGGTGGCCCGTCCATTTCGCCGTTGTCCGCCATGAGCCACGGCGATCCTGTCATTGCCGATCAATCGCCCCCGTTATCTGCCATGCACGGCGCAAATCCGACAGACATCTTCGCCATGTCGCAAGATCCTTCTGGCTTGGACGACGACGGGGTCTCACTAAGCGATTTATACTCGAAACAGTCGCTGGGACTACCCGTTCAATCTCCAGGTCTTGACGGTTCCGACGATTTCGACATGCACAATCTAGTGTCGTTCGGGACGATTGACCCCTCGCATCTGTCGCCTGATAATACTGCGCTATAGCCAGTACCCTATGGTGATCCATGCCATTTTTGGTTCAAACGGGATGCGAATTTCATGACCGTGCCTCCGTGAGCGCCACTTGATCCAAACCCGGGAAGTCTCCTGCGGAGACATCTCAACTGTATTACTTTCTTTGATGGAAAAAGAGAAAAAAGATCTGTTGATTCAGCGCATCTATCTCTTTTTATCCAATGTATTTCTTTGGGGGGAAAAGAAAAATTTTAGGGCAACGGTGGGCGTTTCTAGGCGGGTATATATAACTTGACAAATTCTGCGGGACGGGGCAACCACAAACGAGCAGGCTGCTTATTCTTTGTTTTTAATGTCCTTTTTATTTTGATTTACTTCTTTTCCCCTCTGAGTTTACCTTGCTGGGAGGAAAATTTTTCTATTCTGATGCACACCAACTTTTGACGACTCCATGTGGAGTATCATCCCAATTTTTTTTTTATTCTTTTTCTTTTTACCATTCTTAATTATTTGAGAGAGGGAAGAGAAAACTCTGGCGAGTCACTTGTCTTGATATTTTGATATTAAACCCTTTTTTCTCTCCGGTTTATTTTTCTTCCCTATAGTTTGTCCTTTTTATTATCAGGGCCTGTCCGGTACGGCGATGAGATTTTTTTTTATTTTTGGTATATCACTAGGTTATTCTTTATTCTTATTCTTTATTCTTTTTTTATCGTTGTATCGAAAGGGGCTCATTGGAGCCCTCCTTGTCTGAATTATCTCAAATAGTTCCAATTTTTTTAAACCTCTGCCTACATTTTTGATACGGTAATTGTCGTCGATGCTCAATGTGCAAATGTTCGTATGATAATTAATTTCCTCACTACGGGGGGTGTGTGTGAGTGTGAAGAGTGAGGGAAGAGCGAGGGAAGAGGGGGGAAGGTACACTGTAGGAGTATGTGTCGTATGGCATCGTGATGTTTTCTCTCTCTCTCACTCTATATATATGTATTTTGATCTGGGTTGATGCTATATAAGTTAGGTATAGAATAGTATAGTACAGTGTGCACCTGAATAAGAGAATTGTCTTGTCTTGTCTTGGCTCGGCTTGATTGGAGGAAACTTTGATGCCCATTGATAGATGTGCTCTTGTTCTCTTGTGCTTTTGTGCTCCTTGCTTTGACGATCTATAGGAGCCGGTTCTAGAGGAATAGGAATTGCACTGCAATGTTGCAATACGTACGACGAGAACAGGTGGAGAATTCGAGAAATGGGGATCCTGCACTGATCTTTCCGTGTTTCCTTGGCGCGGCGCGGTATGAAGAGTTGAAAGTCTATCTCTGAGCTGTCTGTGTTGGGTCGCCTCGTGGAGTTGGGTCTGGATTCTTTTCATGGTACCATGCTGTTTCATATATTGCTTTCACGCCAAAGGATGAGGGATCCAATAGAGACAGTCAAGACACCAGCAGATTACCGAGTTTGTAAGGAGTAGCAGGGCCGGTGGGATGATCTGATGGTCTGATGTGAATCTCGGCAGCTCGTCGCTCAATTGGCTAGAGCAGCTCCATCTCGAATCTCGACACTTCCAGAAGGTTTATGCTGAGATTGAAGAATAAGGAATTGGATATAAGGAATTGAATGAAGAGGAATTGGAAAAGTTGGCTCCACGACTAGGCGCGCTATTCAAACGGACTCTGCGGCGTAGGCGGCGCGTAGCCTCTCCGAGTGAGGTATCCGTGGAGCTTCTTTTCGAATTTTGAAAACTGCGTCAGACGCGATGTTAGCACGTCTGAACTTCCAGGATCCCGCTATTTGCTCCTCCTCCGGACGATACGTACCACGCTCTTCTTATCCTCCGGGACAACGCCATCTTTGATCCACACGCCCCATGCGCCCATATCATTCGCCATCATGACATCTGTAAGCAATCGGTCCCCGACAATCGCAATCTGCGATGGATGCGTCACGCCTGTTTCGGCGCTGTGTTGTTGGAAATAGGACATGATTTGTGCGCCGCAGCCGGGTTTTTTGGTCGAGTGCCGTAATACAGGCACGTCTGTAGCTGCTTCGAGAATACTGGCTTCTCGCCCAGACGGATCTTCTGTCGTGGTGCCTGCGGAATTGCTTACAATGAGGAGCTTGCGGCCGGGATAAGTTTCCCGGAGGAGGCGGAAGGTGGACTATGTATGCACGATGTGTTAATTCAAGGATATTGAAGAATATGAGTGTATGCGAGCAAAATGTGTTTCAAGTATTCATATTTCAGGAGGATAAAAGGGGTAGACTACCTCGTAGTCTTTGTATATCTCATTGTGGTGTGGAATCGCAAAGCAATCGTCCTTGTCCAGGACGACTGCACGAATATCTGGCTCCTTTGCCTTTTCGTTGCGAATAAAAGCGCGAGAGAGCGGAATGGGTAGCTGGCTGAAATTCGACACGGTGCTGTGCGGCAGACATAGTGACGGATTAAAGAATAATTTGAATACGGAGAGAGTCGCGGAGAGGTTTAACATGTCGCGAATTTATGCCTCGAGGCTAGTTGTAGGTGCTAGAGGTGCGCTTTGTGGCTTATTGGAGAAGAATTGTTGATTTGTTTATCGAATGGCTCACTCGCTCGGAGGTCCGAATTCTTGCCCGCAAGCTACACAGGTTGCAAGTGCTGGTGACATTGATTGTTACCCGGCGCAGCCTTGCGCGCACTTCCAATCTGCTCGCTTGGGCCATCTAGCTCGCTGTGACTTGGAGATCAAGAGTCCAAAGGCCCAATAAATTAAAAAGCCAAAACGCCATCTATTATTGCCGTCAGGATTCGGCGAGTTAGCAGATATATTTCCACACTTATCGGCATCTTGGACACTGGTTACGACCCCTACTGCCCGTCATGACGAGCAACATTGGTATCCCGATCAAACTCCTCAGCGAGGCTCAAGTGAGGAATACCCCAGCATTTGTCCGCCACGGCGTCATTGCTTGCGCCTGGACTTGTTTGGCTGTCTTCATCTGGGAACAAGATGCTAATAAATGTACTACAGGGCCACGTTGTCACCCTTGAGATTACTTCCGGCCAGGTGTACCGAGGAAAGCTGCTCGAAGGTTAGTCGGTTCCGCGCGCCAGCTGCAAATATACCTTTTTCGTCGATCGCGCCGTCATTCTATATAATTCTCCACGTCATATAAGAACGAGATAGAGATAAGAAGGATGAATGAGCTGACTTGCGCGTGTACAGCCGAGGACAATATGAACGTTCAGCTCAAGGACATTACTGTCACCGCTCGCGACGGCCGTGTATCGCATCTCGACCAGGTTTATATTCGGGGGTCATATGTCAGATTCTTCATCGTTCCGGACATGCTGAGGTATGTGTAATTCATTCTAGGAGGGGAAACCCATTCGGTTTCACGACATCAGTGATAGCAGAGCTAACTAACGGCGCAGAAACGCACCAATGTTCAGAGCAAGAGGCCTCAAGGGCAAGGGTGTGGGTATGGCCAGAGGAAGAGCCACAGTCAACCGTGCGCGTGGCCAGAAACCGGGACGGTAAAGCTTTATATCTCATGTATTATTACTTTTCTTTTTTTTCTCTTATGTTTCGTTCTATGGTATGTTATTAAAAGCAATGAAATGGGTATGGGATTGATATCTGAGCCGTCTATTCTTGCATTTGTGTTGACACACAACATGACTGCACAAGAAGCCATTTAATTGGAGAAGTGCTCTTGAATTTGAGAAATGTACTAGTTATAAATGAAGAAAAGTATATTTCATGTGCAAGTTATTGGATTCAACACCTTATAGCACAGCCACCAATAGCTCGAAAGCCCAATCACGTGACCGAAATCACTATGAATATTAGCCACACCACGAACTTGTAATATCAACAATCACATATTGCTGCATCTGTACAATTTTTCAGTATGGAAGTTTCAAATCCGCGTAGACTTTTAACGATTCAGCAGCCCAATGCGGATGCACTTGCGTTTTTGAAAGGTACATCAATATGCCGCTCCGCCATCTGCAGACCCCGGATCTCCGGTGCCGCCAAAACCCCTGAACCACTAAAGCCGTATCATTTTAAGTAAGATGAAGAGTTCGATGCTGACTTGCTGCAGAACTCACCGGAAGTACCCCAGAACAGTCAGGCGACTCGCTAGCTGGTCTCTCGCATAGTTGGAAGATCAACACGCAATATTACACGGCGACTATCCCGATATGGATTGACGAAATCATCTCAGCGGAAGAGTGGTCCCGCGAGTGGCTCAAGCCCGAGGCCAAGGAAGTTTTGGAAGTCCTTGGTGCGATTGTGTTGTGTTTCCGGACGCCTGTTTCTGTCAACGAGTTGGTAGGTCTTTTCCTTTTTCTCCTGGGTGGTACTTTTCTTCATCTTGTATATCAGTTTGTGTTTCCGTGTTGAAATATGAACCAAACCTTTGTCGATGTATTGTTTATTTGATGCCCTGGGTTTAGAAACTTATTGGATTTTTACTGTCCCCTGCATGGCGAAGAAAACCGCAAGTCAGTTGACATATCACCACGGTTTTCCTCTAATTGGTAAATGAACTGAAATTGACAAGGTGTGAATAGGGTGACGTGAAAGCTTCGATTAAAGCTATTGGTCAAGTCGTTGGCTCGGGCTCTGGCTACTCTTGGGACGGAATATGTCTGGCCGTGGAGATGCAACGGTCAATTGCCACGACGGATTCGGCGGTTCAGCTCCCTACTGCCGAGGAATGGGATGATTCTTGCCAGGATCACGGGTTTGAGTATGTTGATCTTAATGCAAAAGGGAGGAATGAATTTGGTGGTATGTTGAACCTTTTTTGTTACTTTTGTGTGTTGCCGGGCAATGGCTTACCATCGATAGAACCGGTTGGACTCCCCCGTGTGATCGAAGCGCTAGAAGCCAATGACTGGGCTGCTCCCCAGCTCGGGCTAGGAGATGAAGACGACGAGCATGAAGACCCAGAAGCCAATACCGGTTTTGATGCTGAAGCTACAGAGGTCGAAGGCGAAGTCTTTGGCCTCAAAAACGCTCTTCGGGAAGCTTTAGAAGACCATGATGGCCAGGCAGGGGATGATGAAGAAGGTCAAGTAGAGGACCTCGATGCTCTATTTGGACATGTACTTGCTATAAGGGGTATGTCTTGCCAAAATTACAGCTTAATGGTTCCCATGACGACAGAGGAATCGCTAATTCGAGACTTGTACTTAGATTCCACTGCTCACCTTCCGCCAGAAGAGCGGAAAAAGGCAGTCAGAGACATGCTGGGTGGTTTATGATCCAAGCGCGTTGAAATCCAACAGACTGGGACCAGTTTATTCACGGGAGAATGAGAGGTCTTCGATATGCAAATTATGCATTTCTCAAGAAGGGACAAGCACCATAGCATCATAGCTACTTCGAGCGTATTTGGATGCGGAACATCACCGCCGCACCGCCCCAACTCGAGAAACAAGAATTGTTTCTCTTCTTATAGGCACAATCTGCTCTTCTTTCTCGGTTACTCCTGCTGAAAGACTTGCGGGATACCACGTTGCTGGACCTGAACTCTATGGCCAAAAGCAGACGTCATTGCGGAATGCTCACGGCATCCTTTCTCAACAATGTTATTCTTGAGTGCACAATTATTATACCCTTAGAATACATTGCTCATTATTTCACACCTTTACAACTTACATTAATGCTTCTGCTGAAGAAAATGGCCAATGCGTTAAGGCAATGTACAGCAGTCACAGCATTGTCACGGAGCAGAAAAATAGTCAATCAAACCATCTGTATTTTGTGACTGCACATATATTTCTAACTAACAATATTTCCACAGTAAAGTCCCTTGCTCGTGGACTTGTTGATATACTGATGCTACATATCAACTTGGCCATTGATAGCTGTGTGGCTTATCGCGCGCGATCAAAATCCGCCCGGAGCTAAGATAAGCGTCCCCGCTAGAGCCAAAACTACGTCTCCGGGGCCGCATCTTATGCACCACTCATGGGCATCACTCAGCCGGTTTTCCAAATTCAAATTAAATTGGATTATAGGTATATCAGAGGAGTTACTAGCGCTTTGATCTGTGTCGGCAAGATGAGAGCCTGGCCGAACTTGATCGGCCTTTTCGTTGCGCGGCTATCGCACTCCTTCATCGTCAAGTAATGAGAGTGATTAAGACCGCTCCGCAAATAAAGCATCAAAGCATAGACATATCTTACCGCGAAGGCTTCGGAAAAGAAAATGACAGAGTCGGATTCAAATTTATTCATTCATCTCACCGTGAGCGGCGATTCTCCAAGTCCGGCGACATCATCTTCATCATACGCTCTGAATCACGATAATGCAGACGCTAATAAACCACCGCGTGGGAAATGGCAACTTCCAGAAATCAATGAGAAGGAGTGTCTTGACTTCTTGTCTCGCCTTATACAGATCAAGTCATATACCAAAACGGCCGGAGAACTCGAAGCCACGCAGTTCATGGCAGACGCTATGAAAGAGATTGGTCTCGAATCTGATGTATTTCCATTCGATTCTGGAACGCGGCAGAATGCTATCGGGAGATGGCATGGGACTGGCACCACTACCGACTCCTCTTCATCTGTTGATTCTACGAGTTCTTCACCAGACGCAGCGGAGACAGGCAAAGCCAAAACCCTGCTCTTCAATGGCCACCTTGACACTAACCCCGTGTCCGCCGGGTGGACCATTGATCCGTGGGCCGGGTACTATGATGACGAATTCATTTATGGCATTGGGGTGTCCAATAT
Organism: Xylona heveae TC161; assembly: GCF_001619985.1. Taxonomy (NCBI): domain Eukaryota; kingdom Fungi; phylum Ascomycota; class Xylonomycetes; order Xylonales; family Xylonaceae; genus Xylona; species Xylona heveae. The sequence continues at coordinate 2,140,924 of NW_017264193.1, read as the reverse complement.
GAAATCCGGCTGCGCGGCATACTATTGTGCCGTCAAGGCGCTCAAAGACAGCGGGTGGACGCCCAGAGGGGACGTCGTGCTGACCTTTGTTGTGGGAGAACTACAGGGCGGGGTAGGCACCGTTGCCATTATCAATGACGGGCTGTTGGGGGAGAAAGTCCCCTCTCAGGCCTCTTCTTCTCCTTCCCCACTTCCTTCCAGTTCGGCGGCAATACAAGGCCCTCTTCCCGATTACTTCATCAACTGCGAGCCCTCCGACATTCGCGCCATCACCATGCACGCCGAGTCTCTCATCTTTGAACTCACTCTTGTCGGCATCACAAGACACATGTCTGCGCGAGAAGAAGCCGTTGACGCCATCCTCGCGGCATGCAAGCTGATTCCGCGACTCACAGCAATGAAGTTCAGCAACGCGCCATCTGAGGAACATCGCCGTATCAATCGCTGCCATATCGGTGTCGTGCATGGCGCGCTTGGACCAGACTTGGACGAGTGGCGGCCCCCGCAAGTAGCTGATTATGTCAAGATCCAAGGATCCGCGCGGTATGCGCCGGGCCAGACGCAGGAAGGAGTACTGAGGGATATAGAGTCTGAGATTATAAGATTTATTGACGAGCCCGACAATAAGCCTGATGAGGAAAAGAAGGACGCAGACGACTATGGAGACTACATCCAAAATGGGACGAAAAGGCCATTTCAGGGACTCAGATATACCCTCAAACCAGTAGATTACCCAACCATGCCAGCCTTCCAAGTCTCCCGCGACGCTACTATTGTCCAGTCTCTCAACAAGGCTTACTCGCAGGTCCGCGGCCCGGGCGAGACCCAGCCGACAGGAGCGTTGCCGCCGTCGTGCTTCTACGGGAGTGATGCAGGACACTTGTATAAGCGTCTCGGCATGCAAGGCATCGTGTGTGGGCCCGGAGGCAGGTATAATACTCGCCCAGATGAAAAGGTGGATATAGTAGACTATATTGATGCCGTCAAGATGTTTGTTAGAGTTATTGTTGATATTTGCGGGTAGCCGATCATTGTCCCTGGGAATGTATTGTCTCTAGATATTTTCGTCTGGTCGTATTGTCTACTCCAAATAATTTCATCTGGTAATTTTAGACTGTGAACCCCCTTCTTCACTGCCCGCCGCTGGATTGGATTAACCTGGCTTGTCGTCCTGATGGGTTACAGTGCTCTTTAATGCCTATATACATGTAAATTTCATATATGCATGTTTCCCTGCCCACTGGTTGGAATTCGCCTTGGATATAATACGAATAACTAGACATTATTGCCGTTCACTCCCAGTAGTATAAAGCATGAAACAATACATTTGATGTATCCTTCTTATCCTTCTTATCCATCTTGTCCTTCTTATCCTTCCTGTCCTTTGTTCCAATTTTCATTTTCACATGCCAATGCCATATCTCACTCATCCTTGTCACCATTCATGTACTCAGCTTGGGTGATGTACTTACTTTAAGTCAAACACACCGTAAACCCGTCAAGGGCGAAGTAGGTAAGGTACCTTAGGTAGCAATGTATTTTACCTACCTATATTTGTACCATTGCAGATCCACTATACAGCCATGCTGCATGCATTATATTGACATGTCACCATGTGCACCATGCATATACCACGGTCCACAGGCTTTCAACGTTCACCGTTCAACGTTCACCGTGGGAGCGAGGAGCGAGGAGCGAGGAGCGAGAGAGTAAATATAAGGTCTTGCCTAAGGCAGTTTGTTACTATGAGTCCTGGTTGGTTTAGAACGGATTTCAGTCTTTTGGGCCAGGGTACTGAAAATACACAAACACAGACAATACCTAAAACAGCGACTTGCATACGGTATATATCCAAAATTCCAAGATTCCAAGGGTCTGATCTTCGTTGCTGCCTTGCCACCATCCCGCGAATTGGGATGCTCGTACCCCGCACTCAGCCTTGCATATGCATATAGCCTATAAAAAAGAAAAAGAAAAAAGAAAAGAATATTATAATGATAATGATAGTAGTATTGTGTATCTATATGTGCTTATTGTGGAAGAGGAGGACCAAGGCTTGCATTTGCGGGGAAGATAGAAATATATATATATATATATATCTCCATACTTACAAGAAATAAAGGAGGGAGGAAATCCTATCGTCACCTTCTGTCACGAATATCTCAAACGTTTTTGAACTCGATTGATTGTCTCCTCTCTTCATCCCTCTCAAAAAAAGAATTAAAAAAATAAAATACAATTCAATTGAAGAAAATAGTATAAAATAAAATAAATTAAAGATAAACAATAACAACGACAACGACAACAATGTGCCACTATACAGAGCTAGTCTACATCTTCAGCAAATGCGCCAAAGAAGGCGGCCATCGAGTGACCAACCGAGCATACACACTGTGTGCGAATCCGCGTCCGTTGGGCACATATCGCCATTGTCAAGATGCGAGTCCCGATCCGAGCTTTGCGTTTGGTTCGACCCGACGCCCGGATGACTGTCCTGTGTGTAAAGGCACGCGATCGGAATTAATAGTGGTAAGGAAGCGCTGTGTGTGTACTGGTTGTTTGTTATGGTGCATGAGAATCTAACGCACTAAAAAAAAAAGGCATACAAGGATCCGGTCTAAAGGCAAACGAGACGATGCGTTGGGATGGAAGTTTGGGATAAAGAAGGGCATAAAGAGGCTTGTGTACAAGCCCATACGATGGGGATGAAAAGAAAGAGTTTGTTACAGTGGAAACCATGCCGCTTCTTTGTAAATGAGGCGCATAGTTTCAAGGTCCTGCTTGAGTTGGAGACGCTTGATATGGCGAGGTGGTGATGTGGTGATGTGGTGATGTGGTGATATTATGGCTATGACATTGGTAAAAGAATGCATGGTGAGATATGAAACAAGGAATTGTGCGTCGTCAAGTTGAACGGCTGCGGATCAGTCTAGTGAGAATGAAGCCGGTCATGAGAGTTGTAGCAAGAGCAACAATGATGCGTGAACTGTAGCTGGGGTTAAAAGTTGCTGCGCTTGGTTGTGCCTTTTCTGCAGTGCCTGCGGCTTCTGCGGTTTCTGCTTCCGTGGATGGCAATTTCTTCAAGTCAGCAAGGACTTGGTCCGCAGTGTCGTACTTCCCCAACCAGCATCTTAGCACAATATTTCCGACCGGCAAGTCTGCAACATCCTTTGGAAAACACTGTATCTTGTAATTCGTCTCCACTTCAGCATCAGCCAGATCATGGTACGGGCGCACCGTTGTCCAAATCTCGTAGATCGCTGATCCGAGCGCGAAAAGCTCATTCTGAATCGATGGCGTCTCTTCGAGTGCATTCCATCGCTGGGATCTGGTCTCGTAGCTGACCAACTGCCGACTGCCATCGATTGAAGAGCCGCCAAAATCGGTGATCTTTAGGTCCTCGTGTTCATCAAAGAGCATGTTATGCCCACCAAAATCTCCTTGAATGACACCCTTGTGATGGATATATGCCATGCCCTCCGCAGCTTGGCACGACCATTTCAACGCCTGCTCGTACGAGGGCCGCTGCTGTTCCTGATGCAGGTCGTACAACCGTCTCCGCAGCTGAATGCCTAGCCGCTCCAAGACGATTCCACGCTTTGCGGCACAAATGAATTTGCAGATTCGCGGATGCGTGCCCAAGCGCTGATAGATGATACGTTCAATTTGAATGTCCTTGAGGGACTGGTTATCAGTGTATGCATTTTCGTTTGTCGTAAAGGCGTACTTGAGGACCCGGTGCTCGTCAAGTGGGTAGACTAGCGCCGTGACGCCCATGCCGATGAAATGGCCACGACATGTTGCATATAAGTCGGGCAGAGAAGGATCATCTTGCTGCATTGCAAGTGATGATGGTTAGGCTTGGGGTGTAGTATAATGGCAACGCGAGCTTCGCAAATAGTTATAGCAAAATAGATTGATCAGCACGACGGGCCACGTCGGTCTGCTGAATGGAGTGTAATAAAAGTATCAAAGCACAAAACGCAAAGCACAAAAGAGAGCGAACGGGAAAGTGATCATATAGTGGCATGTAGCATGTCTTCATAAAGCAGTCAAGAGTTTCAGCTTTAAAAAGGGAAATTCGAAAAACGCAGGCATTCTGTACATTGATTGAGCGAAACAGTATCAAGGCAAAACGCATGGTTTGTTGTTATACGCCCTTGCAGCCACGGCGGCTGTGTGTTATGCCATTAAGCGGTGCGGCGATAGTGGGCACAAAATGTACCTGACGGCTGTACTCCGGTATCTGTAGGGGTTAACTGGACGGATGAGTTACCTCAGTACAATCGTGGCATACACGTGCCCAAGGCGGTTTTAGGGAAAGTATCACGAAAGGAGCCGTACATCTGCTTCCCAAAAACAGAAATGATTAATGTATAAAAACACATGTAGACACTGTTACCCAATGAGAACACCAGCGAACAACAGAAGAGCGTACTGTTTTTTTTTAATCAGGAGTTTGTTTCAATATGTTGTCCTCACAAATTGCATTAAAACAATTTAGAAATTAATCAAAGTCGAACAAAATATATAGGCAAACGTGCAGGAATTATTCACGCTCAATATAATAAATCGACGCACCATTCATAAGACCAAAGCCAATGTATTTTACTATTCCAAAAAATATGCTGCAATACAAACTGTTTCCAAAGCCACTGATGCAGCCTAAAATGCTATATAGATATGCGAATAAAACAAGATCAAATCCCGTTGAATTTCCCTCTCCATGAAAATGCATCCCGACATCCCGTCTTCCCCAAAGTAAGACCCAACACCAAAGCAAAATCCAATGGATCCAGTAGCTTCAAAAAGGGTGAGACTGCCAGCAGTCTCCAAACAAAACAGTCCAGCGCCCACAGGCAATGCAAAAATCTCTCCGACGCTAAATATGCAACAACAATGTAATACATGCAATCAAGCACCATGACATGTATGCGTGAGGATCAATCATCCTCGACGCCGATAACGGAAATGCCAATTCAAAAAAAGAGAAGTCGAGACCGACGGTACTCCGTAAAAAATTGAAGGGGAGCAAAAAGGGAGGGTGGGTATTGACAAATGAAAATGCAAAAAGGAGAGGGGTACGTAGCAATTATGCGCCAGTGAAATGCTGTGTGAAAAGCGCAAAAAGGAAATGACCCGCAGAGAAAGTGCTCAGTCGGCCTGTCGAGCCCAAAATCGTCAGAGTACAGTAGTTTGCAGATTAGCTGTTTACTAATTGATTGACGTCAACGAGTAGCAGCTGTCAATGTAGGACACAAAGGGAACAAAAAATCCCCGATGTAAGAAATGAATTTGATCCTTGTCGGTGAGGTGCGCACTAGAAACCAGCGCAAAGGAGAAATTTGCAAAGAATCTCTTCAAGCGTTTGTTGGCTGTACTGCGGTATGCCGTAACAGAAACTCAAATGCCCAATGATGGTTCTTGTAAAAGAATCCGATGACTAAGCGAACCGCTTTTGCCGAGACGAGACGGTACGAATCTCCGAGGACATATCTCGGTAGGCTCGGAAGACGCCTTCCTGTTCAAAAAGAAAAGAAAGGGCCAAGGGAGGAAAATTTTCGGACCATGTCCTCAAACAAACCAGCCTGAATCGTCTGCCCAAGACCAGTGAATATGCCTGGTATACTCCGATATAAGCGCCACGCCGGTGGTATCAACTAGCCCTAGCAGACACAATTGTGCTGGTCATCGTAGTGTTTTGATCGTAGTGTGATACTACTTCGGCTCGGACGGCAGCTGCTGGGAACATCCACGACCAAAAGAACAAAAGTCGACAGTGTTCCATGTGGCGAGTCGATCGCGTCGGTGGGCATCATGGGAAAAGCCGTGTTCGTCGCTTGCAGGTGCAGCGACGGCGCCGCGGTTTTGACGCCAGGAGACCCACAGCCAACAAGCCCTTATTGTATTCTCATCGAATAATGAGAATTCAAAGACCACCGGCGCTGCCACCAATCGCCGGTTAGAAAGAGGGGTAAAAGAAGGGTCGCGAACCGTCGAATTCATTGCCGAGGACTTAATCCGCTAGACTGAGGCCAATCCACCGTGTCGGGACTCCACCGTCATCAACGGTTTGGGCCTTTGTCGGCCGGCGCGGCGGGAGCCAGATGCGAGCTTTGCCTGGTACTTCGTCGCTCAATTTCCCCTCCCGACGCATGTTCATTTCGAGAACAATTATCCGAAGAAAGTCGCCGTTTTCGCGTGGTTCCCGCTGTCGCGCGACCAGACTGGCGACCTCGGCGCTCTGCACAAAGGGGCTCTCGTCCGTGGTTGAGTGGCCGGCGTGGCGATCGGTAGAAAGACCCTTCTTAGCCGATTTGCGAGATCGGTGGTAGGTCTGCATCTGAATCATGACTGTGCAGGGGTCTTTGCCAGCAGGTAACTGCTGGACTGCCATGTCGACACGAGCGGGCGTAGATGGGTTCAGATAACGACGTAGAGCGGGCGCTGGAGTATCGCCCACATGTAGTGGGCGTCTTTCATCAGCATACGGAGGAGCGCTCGAAAGAATTGATCGTGTCAAAAAGTCGTCCGGCTGAATAATGGGCGAGGCAAAGACGGAAAGCGAGCGAGCTGCCGACTTGAGGGCACGCAGCGAAGCGGTCAGGTTCGATTTCAGCGCCGACTTGGACTTGGAAGCCAACGGCGGTGTCGTAGGCATTGGGGTAAGTAGTTCGGCGTCACTCGCCGCATTCTCGTAGGGCGGAACGGGATCAAAATCGGTCGATAGTAGAGGATGATTGGACGCAGCGTCCTCAGAAGGCGGCGAAGACATATTTTTTAGTTTCTTCTCGGCGCCTGATCTTCTTCCGCCATTCAGGCTGGTGCCAGGAGTGGGAGGGGTCATGAATGACCCAGCGGATTCATCGTCTGATCCCAATGACGGGACCGAATCCGTCGAATGAGCCCTGGCGTTCAGGGTTCGATCCATGAGACTATCCAGGCCAGAGTATCCATCCTCGGACTCTTCTGGGGAGCTGAGAAGAACCTCCTTGGCATTCATTGCCGCATCCTCAAGTTCGAGCTCCAATGGAGACTTCTCTAGTAGCTCCATAAGGGACTTGTGTGTAGCATTCTGTTCACTCCTGCGACGAATGCTTCCGACCGAGCCCGGCTTGGGTATCGTGGTAACAGCCAGCAAGGCAGCGACAGATGGAGGAATGGCACTAGGTTTGTGAAGATCCCTAGCTCTTCGTCCTTTTGACGAAGACCTGCCATTGGAACCATCCGAAAGGACCCTTAGAGCAGGTCGACCAACGTCGCGTTGCTCATTATGGGTTCGAGATGGAATGACGACAGGTTGCGAGGGTGGTGATTCAGGCATCGGCTGTGGTGCTTGTCGTCTAGAATCTTCTTGCAGTGACGCATCTGTGACTTTCTTCTCCAACCTGGGCTTTCGTTCTTCTTGTCTTTGTTTCCTCGCTCTGGAGGGCGATGTGGTAGGACTGCGGGGAGCAGTAGCGAAGAGATGCGATCTTGGTACCAACATCATAGTCGATAAGACGGAACTAATATCAATGTGAAGTGGCCGTGGCGTGTATGTTGATGATGATTGAGAGAACGATATTTTCTTAGACTTGTGCGACGTTCTGTCGACGTAATGCCGTGTGCATGAGGCGTAGATGGAGATGGTGTCTGTGATAATCTAGACAAAGATACCACTAACAACAGTGACTAACAACACATTGTTTCTTCCCGGCGTCTATCGCGGTGTCGTATAGTTTGGAGATGATGTTGATGGAGATGAAAAAGTGAAGTATATATGGTGGGAGGAATGGAGGGTGGGTGAAGGAGGGTAGGGTGTTGTTATTAAAGTAGGTAGGTAGGTCAGGCAGGTGTGTGTTGTATGTCACTGCGTATGGGGGAGGAGGATGATAAGGAACTTGGGTGGGCGAAGTAGGGCAGGCAGACAGGCAGGCACACGACATGGGCTGTGGGCGATAGGCGGGCTTCATTGGGGAGTGACACTTCAACTTCCAGGAACTCTCTAGTACAGAGGAAGTGACAAGAGCAGCATTTGGTATCTGACCGATAAAGGCCACTAAGATTCACTGATAGAGACGTTACAGGCGAAACTCTTCAAAATTGCCTTAAATGTGATTAGCAGATGGTTAGCAGAAGGAATTCGGGTCGGGTAATCTTCTAGGGCGTTTGTTCTCGAAAGGCGCTACGAAAATGAAAGGCGGCGAGATTTTGGGGGGGTTTCGGAGGGATTGAGCTCTGGGAATCCAATTTCCTTTGCACTCCAGAGGTAAAAGTACGTGGCCGGACACACAGTACTGGAGTTTTAGTTCGACTCATCATTATTACGTGGGGGGGTGAACGCTGTGCCTTAGAGCGAGAGAAGTGTGTGTCATAGTTCGGCATAGTTCCGACTGCTGCAAAGTCGAATCAGTCTCTTGGGAAAGTCATCCCAGCCCTTTTTCCTCTGTCGGCTATCTCCGTACGATACCTTTGGGTACAGGTCCGTACGGAGTACAAAGGTAGACGGCAAATGTAACCGTGAATCAAAAAGCAGACATACTTCTTCCCCGAGCCTCCTATCGTTCCATTCCTTTATTCGGTTTTAACATGTTAACGTACCATTCGTTCCTAAGGAGGTATATTGCTCAAGCTGCGTCTGGCACAAGTCCAACCTCCGTCTTGGTAAGTAAGGTAACTTACGGCGATACCCTACCAGAGCGTGAAGAGCAAGTCCCGGCGCTATCGCGGTGCCTATGCGGCCCCATTGGTGGTCGATTCGGGGCTGGTTCCCAAGGTAGGATCAAAGCAGCTTTACCGGGAGAGGCATGGCCGGGCGAGGAAGCACCACACGATACTCTACCCAAGACCCCTAAATCATCCATTCAATCACGGAGGGTCCGGCGAAATGAGAGATCCATACTACTATAACGACAAGGCTGTACCTGGTCTCCCCTGGGGGTAACTAATAGCTTTGTAGAGAACTGTACAGTGCAGAATATGTAGGACAAAGTGAGATCCGAGACAAGGGGGCGACTTCATATGCCGGCACAAGGCTGTACCAAATCTTCGAGAAGCTGGGCCCGTCACCAAGGGCATACCCCCGACGACTCTTGTAATCAACCGACATGGCATTGGTTTTCAGCTTGAAGCTCCCTTGTAAGCTGTCTTTGCATTCAAGTGGTCGACCATAGGCCAGGGTCTCTGCCACGCACACCGCTGCCGCGCAGCAGCAGCAGCTGGACATGAATGAAAGGGACAAAACACCCAAACACAATAGAGCGTCGATCCAACCTCTGAGGCGGCGGAGAGCGCCGCGTCCGAGAACCATTGAACCTCTTCGTAATCATTATGAGGAGATCGCCACTTGTCGTGGCCCACAAGCCAAAGGCTGATCGTTACTCGAAATGTTTGCTGTAAAAATTGACATCTCAAAACATGGGTTTTCAGTCTGTCCCGGTAGAGGAGCCAAACCGATGCATTTCAATAATCCCTAGGACAATTTTAATGCGTTTTTGACAGCCAATTTTCACCGATAAAATGTTCATCAAACATCTAGAAAAGAGTAGTTCTGGGCGACCTGACACTGGTAGATAATACCTTCAGCTAGGCAGGTGTACGGGACAAAACGGACCGTTCCCACTGTAGTTAGCGGGGTACGCACCCTAAAGATCTGATTGGTTGTCGGTGGCAAAGGCCATGCTCAAATGTACCCGACAAAAGGGTAACGTCCCGGCTTAGGGCACCCACGCAATCGTGCCTTAACTAACTTAACCATTGTGTTTTAGCTAGCATCGGACACTTTGCACTGAGAGAATCCTCAACGATGGAGGGTCGGGGAGGCAACGGTAACCCCATGGCACACCGTGCCGCTGCTGCATGCAGCTTGTCCCCCTGTCTTGGTGGGAGCATAATCAAGTAGATTACTGATAAACTGACCAATGTCAGGTTCTCTTCCATATCGATTGTCAGCATTACTGTTTCTTTCTTGGCAGATCCCGTACGCATCTCAAAAGCGATTCATAAACCCATTTGGTGCGGATTCTTTAGACATTGAACCCGAGCTTCCTATCTGCCCGTGCCCACTACCCCTAGCACCATCACTTGCTTAGCTTCGGGGATAGCTCTCCGTGGTTGGAAGGCAGCTCAGAGATCTGTACCTTCCCTGAGAGGAAGAAGGAGAAAATACCTCAAATCTCCCAACGACACCATGACTGACTTTTCCACAATAGCATCAAGCGCGACCGAAGAAATTAATTCAGGGTCTTGCGATACCGGTGTCGGCATCGTTTAGCACGACCGAGGGACCCTCATTCCAGAGCTGGAGCCACCTTCTCAGCAACGGAACATGAACTAGAAGGTAAAAGAAGCTGATAAAAGCTGCGTTGGCTCGGGATAGCGGTCAAGGATCGGCAAAGACCCTGAATTCCCGAAAACAGTGCTGATCATCTTTCTTCTCTGTCCGTTGGGACCCTGGGCCGAGTCAACAGAGGAGCTGCTTCATTGAGTACCTTCAAAGGCGCATAGATGTTCGATGTGCTGTGTTTAGGAAGATTTAGGCCCCCAAATCCTATGTATGAGTAGGTCCTTTACTGGTGCCGGGAGACCGGAATATTTGCTCTTATCGCGGCAACTGTTTTCATCTCATTGGAAGACTGACAACCACTCTGGGGGTCATCTGCAAAAGCTCGGAAAGTTCAGCATCACCCGCCGAGATCATCCCAATCCGACCAGACCCGAAAGTGGACTCATAATAGGTAGGTCCTAGTTCTCTGTGTTCATGTCGCATCCTGTCTCTACTTCTGTTCACGACTATTGTTCATCCCATGGCTTTGTTTGAACCATGCTTGTTGGCATAGTTAGACCCAGTCATCAATGTAGCCTGTCTCCCTGTAAGCTTGTGAACAATCAACTAGATTGAAGGAGCTTGTGCTATGAATCCATGAAGCTACCAGACCTGCCTTCCTCTTATAGATCATTCAACTCAAATAGGCAGGCAATTCATCAAGACACCGTATCCTATGTTGGCCTATCAAGAGTATCAAAAAGACGCTATTAGTAGACGGCAATGTTATGTGGTTGGAGATTTCTCTTTGTTAATATGGGATTTTGACCGTTGCTGGTCATTGATCAATAGTACAGCTTCTATTCAACGGTCGATCTTGTGGTTGTCGAGGTATCATCTCTGTTCCTGGACGAGGGAGTCATACAACTTGCATCCCGCGCGGCCCGAGAGACGCGGTGTTGCGATAATGTAACAAGGGTTCCTTCCTGATAGGAACATTTGCGCACCTGATATGAGAGCATATAAGAGCGGCATCGCTCTTTCCTTTTTTAGCTCCTCCTCTTTTCAGCTCTCTGCATCTCTAGTCCCAAGAGATTATGACAAGAGCCAAAAGTGCTCACGTGTGTGTGCGTGTGCCTTCCATTTCTGGCCCGGACCTTGTTGTTGAAAGCACCAGGGCACTCAGCGTCCAGACAGCACTTTGATAAGCTGTCATCGCCTTATCTTCCGCAAATTGTTGCCTATTTCGGTAACTGCATCACACGGACGAAGGAAAGCAACCAGGATACCAGTACTGTGCTGCATTATGTTCTTTGTTCTGGAGATAGGGGATGCGAAAGAAGAAATCATGTAGTCATTAACAGTATCTTTCATATTGAGGTATTTTGAATCCCAATTCAAATGTGTGGCGTCAAATGTGGCGAGAGCGATCCATTTGAGGATCTAGTACGGTATATACCTACAGTGTAGTACTGTAGGACTGTAAACAAACGCGAGCATGGTAAAGGTCCTAGCTGAGATTGGCGGTCTTGTTCTACGACCATTTTATTCCAGTAAACTGCAAACCTCCCGTCTCTCTGAGCGTCTCTCAGAGCATCATCATCATCATTTCCTCTTTCTTTCCCTCTTCCTCTTCTTCCTCCTCCTACGATGATATGCTCTGACAAATCAGCACTACTAATCTGCAACCGCGACACCCCTGCTTTGCCGTTGCCGTTGCCGTTGCCATCGACATCATATCAGTACTATACTTTTAACTTTGCCAAACGGCCTGCCTACCTACTTACATCATACCACGCTTTGTTTTTCTATAGCCGCAGCCTCGCAGGGCCCGTTTGGCTGCAACTCTGCCGTCAACGCCGTCGCCGCCGTCGGCCGTCTGCGCGCGCGCCTTACGCGGGACGGGTCGATATTTTTGATCCCAGGATCCTCGATCAAACCCTCGTTGGTCCCCACCCGCAGCACCACGTGCGTCGTTCATTCATCGACGATGCAATTTGCATCTAAACATACTTTGTACTGTATGCAACAACGCATCGTCGATTACCGAACAACAATGACGATACCTCCTTGCTCCCGATATGGAGTCCTGGCGACTAGATCCCGAGACACATTACTATTACATACAAACTGCACAAAAGACGTCCAGCCCCAGTATCACAGTACGCTGGTAGATTACTTATACGAATGACTAAAAAAAAGAGGATAAACAAAAAACTTTAAATCGTGATGGGCTTGTACTAACCATCGCAGGGCCGTTATCGGTCTAGATAAGTGCATCCCAAGGGCCTTGGCAATCTTGTTACGAAGTACGTCAGATACGTCAATCAATCAATACGTCACTAGTTCATTGACGTAGGAGAATGAACCAAATACTTCAACCTTTTCATGACAACTGATTTCGTTGCTGGATTTGATACCCCTGTACTTCGTACTCTGTACTGCAAACCTGACAAGCGGGATAAGAAGATAATGACACGATGGGATGAAAGATAATGATAAGATAGAAAGAAAAACAACGATAAAAAGGAAAAAGGAAAAAAAAAGGGGGGTTCCACGGTATCACTGCTCAAAAACCGCCAAGGAGATCGAGCGGACATAGACCTGCCCTATACACGTCATACGTCATAACTAATCAGATCTCATAGCGATATCAAGAACTGCCTAATGATCAAATACAAGAATAGTTTTAACGAATTCAGTAACAAGGTAAAGCATAGACCTCAACTGAAATTTCGAGTTTTATAATAAAAAAAAAAAAAAAAAAAAAAAAAAAAAAAACAAATCAAGGCTATAACAGGCAATGAACAAACATGATAAAAGGGTTCCCTAACGCAATAAAGCCGCCCTATTTCCCGAAGAAGGTAATTGAATTACTTCCACCGATAAAGCGTAAAATGATAGAAGAATTTCAAGCTACAACAGAGCCGTTTGTGAAAAGTCAGGTAAAATAATGAAATCCGACAAAAGCAGACTTCAAAAAAAAGCAATACAATTAAAACAATAATAAAAAAAACAGGGGGGAAGAAGACTTCAAAAGTGAAAAGAGCATAAAGAAATCCGTATTCGTCGTTAAAACAAAAAGAAAACACGCCATAAGACCAAAGAAACAAAAAGCTGGAAAAGAGGATATTCGGAGAATAAGAAAAGGTGAATACAAAAGCCGAAATTTTCTCGCGCGGGAGATTGTGACATTGACTTCAAAAAAAATTGAGAAGAGAAAAAAGCCAGGTAACATTGCCTAGCCAAGGGGTATTCAAAGGGAAATTGGTTGTAGAATGAATGGCGACCGTATGCTCGTGCTGCACAAGGCCGGAAGATGACCGCGTCCTGGATGTTTCCAAACGCCAGGTCTTTAGAATCAAAATACGTCTTCATCTGTCCATCCAGCTTCGCTGCCAGAGGCCCGTACGCCATTACCCGAATGCATTACCTGCGCAATATTCCTCATCTTTTTGCCCGGAATGGCAGACACGGGGCGAGGCGGCGGCGAATAGCCTCCTTCGGGAGTGACTCGTTTATTAACTGCTGCAGCTGCTCGCATCTTTGCAAAGTAGGATGTGCTTGCGTCTTCTTCCGGTTCAGAAGCATCGTCGTATGTTTCCCAATTTTCTGAGCCGGATACTACAGTGGATACGGTCGACGTATTCGAGATTTGTCTGCTTCCGTTGGATTGGCGGTCGTCATATGACCCGGAGCGTTGAGAAGAAGACGAACTGTGCTCGTAATGGGAGGATGGTCGGTAAGAATCCTGATAATGGCTCGGCGGAGGAGGCATTGCGGATCTATCGGACTGACGCATTGCAGCAATGCGCATGCGGGAATTGCGTCCACTATTGTCGTCGTAAGGATCTTCGGGAGTCACTTGTCTTACTTCGTCGTGGGAGGACGCGACACTCTGGCTCCGTGAACTGGCGGGGTCGTAGCGACTGAGAGGAGTTGGTGCGGCAGGCGGGGGAACAAAGAGGTCTCGCATTCTCGGCGGCGGGGCACGAGGTGCGTGAATCGTTTTAGAAACTAGGCCAAGATCTTGCGCAGACGCGGGCCGCCGTGGACGCTCAGGAGAATTGTTGCCATGAATGTTGGATAGAGGGGCACGTGCAGGGAGCTTGGTGGGAGATCGGCCAATGGTTGAAATGGAGCTCGAGATGGAGGAAGAGAGAGGATTGCGGCCAATCGTACCGGTCGGAGTCTTGGCTCCAGACCGTGAAGGCGTTGGGCCTCGAATGCTGCCAATTGTGCTACGATGAAGGGCTGATGCGGTAGGAGCTGCAGCTCGTGAAGACGATCTCCCAAGGGTCGAAGGCGTCTTTGAACGAGGAGGGAGAGCTGCAGCAGAGACTGCAAGTTGATCCAAGTATCTCTCGCCGAGGACGAGGAACGGACGCCCATAGTCTCCCTCCCAGGATTCGAGAACTTTCGTTAGCTCCGTCTCAATCTTTGGCAGCTCTTTTGCTACTCTTTTTCTCATCTTTTCCTCTCGAAGCAGTCGTGTCGGATCCCTTCGTTCACCTTTGACCCCACGAGCCATCAAACGAGACGCATCCTGACTGGACGAGGCGAGGTCGTCACGGTCTTTGATTAAGGATTTGTGTCTCTCAATCAGTTGTAGCAGCGGCATTCGTTGCTCGCGCAGAGCTTCCAGTCGCTCAATCTCAGTCTCGTGAGCAGAAAGTAGAGCATCGCTGTATACGTCTGGAAAACAAGAGTCAGCGGACAGCCCATTTAATTTTCGCGGTCTTGTTCTCACCTGTAAAAGCCGGGGTAAACTCAATCATTTCATCTTCGGAAAAGTAGAGGCTGTCCCAGAGCTCCTGAAGCCTGTACCGAGCATCCTCCACAAAAAGATGCAGATTTTGTCTCTTCAATTCGTTCAGACGCGCCAGCTCATCTTCAAAGTCATTGATGACCCGCAAACCGCAGCCTCTACGAGTGGCAAGGAACTGCTTGCGGTCTACCTCTTCCACTCCCAGGCGATCCCAGAGGCTTTCAACGTTAGCCTTGAGATCCTCAATCCGCTGCTCTCTTACGTGCTTCTCATCAATCAGTTTATCTCGTTTCGCCTTCAACTTCGTAACATCGTCCTCGAGCAAGCCCAATTGTTCGGGGGTTTCGCGGTAGTACTTGACAATGGTAGAATCTGTCTGCGCTTGAGGTGTTCCAAGCTCTGCCCAGAGATTGACAATGTCCTCTGCAATCCCTTGGACGGCATCCAAGCGGCGCACGTACTCGTGGTAGATTCGTGAGAACTCCTCATCCAAAGCTTCGATATAACTTGCAGAAACATCGGTGCTGAGCGGTATAGAGTGATCGGCCGCAATGGTTGGTAGATTGATTTTGACAAAAGAAGATTCAAGATGCGAGGAATATGATTCGATAGCGGTAACAAGTTCTAGAGAAAGGTTTATCAGTTCTGGTTGCAGAAGATAAATTTGGGATGCTTTAGAATCACTTACTTAAGACCTGCTCCGATCTTTCGCGGTGGAGCCTGCAGATGCCGTTGTATTTCTCCTTAAGGGTTTTCAAGCATTGTACTAGAGGGTATGTGACTCGTAAATCATCATCGTCGTTACTGCTTTTGCTCTTTTCTCCCATCGAAAGCTTCATCTGGCGGATATCCCCGATTATGCGGTTTGCTTCCTCGGTCATCTCATCTCTTTCACTTTATTGCAACTCTCATGAGCATATATTCTATGATGCACTTATTGAAATATGTTACTTACGCATTTACCAAACGGACTTGATTGTGCAGAGCTTCTGAAAGCGCATTGAAGAGCTGGATGATGTCAGCTGCATGTTTGGTTTATTGATAATTGCAGACACTCACCTCTGTCTCTCTTGAGCGGCGCTCATTCGATGACAACCCAATATCATCAAACAACCCATGGAGGTTCTTGGTGATGGCGGCGACCTGCGTCGTCAGGTAGCTGGTGTCCATGGCTATCGCACCCACGAGGCGCGTCGCGCTTTGCAGTCTTACACTCAGGCTTGAGACAAAAGAAAGCGCAGATGGGATGAGAGTATGTGTCTAGCCTAGCGAGGAATGCGGAGTAATTGACGATGATGATCGACGTGCTAGGATGGTTGCAGACGCCCTAAGAAAAGATGAAGATCCCCGGAAATTCGACAAGAGTCGAAGCGAGTGTTATGGGGATGAATCACGATCCACAAGTGAGAAAAAGAACTGAGACCTGAAAGTGAAGTTGAAAAAATGCTTCACAAAAGCAAAGCAGAGATGGTCTGAGAAGTAAAACAAAGGAACGATTGCTGATAGCGCGAATGAAGCGTCTCAACAAGAACTTTGGCGGACATGTTGACGCTATTCGAACCTGGACTGGGATGGTTGTCCCGACGACAGTTGAGCCTCACTCTCGCTTCCTGATACACTATTACCCCCGGATTGGCCAAATCGGGCTCACCGCCTTCAGATCCAATAAAAGTGATCGATCTCATCACCGGGTAATCACTTGCATCTCGCGTCACTACTTCATCCTCTACCTTATATCACAACTAGCTATCAGCAATCACCTCACCTGAGTTTCCAAATTGAAATCGCATCTTCCAATACCATAGTTGTAGAAGAAAAGGCTTCTCCAAACATGGAGGTTGCACAGAAGTCTTGGGGTGAGTCTCTCAAGGCCACTTTGCTGAGCTCTCAAATATCCTTTACTGACCAAGCTTATCGATAAAAAGAGCTAGCCAACGACGTCCAGCTCGTCGATCCCCAACGAGATGCCCTTTATAGCTACGACGACAAGGAACAAAGAGAAATCCAACAAGCAAAGCCGTGGCGAAAAGACCCTAATCACTTCAAGAATGTTCGAATCTCTGCTGTAGCGCTGCTCAAGATGGTGATGCATGCGCGTTCTGGTGGTTCCATTGAAGTCATGGGCCTCATGCAAGGGAAGATTGCCGGTGACACATTTATCGTGACCGACGCTTTCAGACTACCAGTCGAGGGAACTGAGACGCGAGTCAACGCCCAAGATCAAGCAAATGAATACATGGTCTCCTACCTCCAGTCATGTCGAGATGCGGGGCAGATGGAAAACGCTGTCGGATGGTACCACAGTCATCCCGGATACGGATGCTGGCTGAGTGGAATCGATGTCAATACACAGATGACGCAGCAGACATTCCAAGATCCCTTCTTGGCGGTAGTCATTGATCCAGACCGCACCATTTCCGCAGGTAAAGTCGAGATTGGCGCCTTCAGAACCTTTCCCGAAGACTACAAACCCCCGCGAGAGCCCGGAAGTGATGAGTACCAAACCATTCCGCTGGCAAAAATCGAAGACTTTGGAGCTTGGTCCAATCGGTATTATTCTCTGGAAATTTCTCACTTCAAGAGCACTCTGGATACGCAGCTGCTGGAACAACTATGGAATAAGTACTGGGTGTCGACTCTGAGTCAAAGCCCGCTCTTTACCAATCGGGATTACACAAACAAACAGATTCTTGATTTGGGTGAGAAGATTCGCCGAGCGGAAACCAGTGTCCAGGCTTCCTCCAGGGGTGGAATCGGCGGAAGATCTAGCAAGGATACTCAGCTAGACAAGGTAGTGAAGGATAGCAACAAGATAACTGGGGAAGAAAATTCGGGTCTAATGGCCAACCTCATCAAGGCTAAGCTTTTCAACGGTGTTGGCGCATCTGTACAAACCCCTTCCCAAGGCACGAACATTTGAAAACTAAAGGGAGCGTTCCATGGAGAGCATAAAACAAGCTTGCAATCGCATTTCATCGCATCGGAAAAGGAGTTTTAGGATGGCGTTCCTTTTCTATATTTCTATCTACATGAATCGGAGATACTTTTACTAGCGAGCTAGATCTCCTTCTAATGTACAATCAGTCTATTATTCAAGCACCTTCATTTCATGCTTGTGTTCCAGCTGCGACTGCCTCGTTATTTGAGCGTTGGCTAGCCCGCACCAAATTGGACGCTTTGCTTAATCTCTCCAGGGTAATGTCGCGTCCGAGAATGACCATGACGGATGCTGCGTCTGGTCCTTGCTTGCCCTCCAAAAGTGCCCATCGCATGTAATGATAGAAAGCCCTGTTCCAAGCCTTCTGCCTGCGGCGAAGAGCCTGCACCTCTTTGGTCATTTCACCGGAGACGTCTTCTGCACTGATCCTCGAGCCCTCTTCGACAATTGCGCTCATTTTAGCCTTGAGATCTGGAACATTCCAGCTCTCTGGGCCCAGTTGGCAAATTTTATCGGCAGCACTGGCCAGGTTTGTAGGGGGAGGCGGCGGTAGGGGATCCTTGCTGAATGACTCTAGTGGTTCGTATCGTACATTGATGACTGGATGGAAAAACCGGTCGTTGCGGTCGAGAAAGTCTTCGGGACTCGTGTAATTTTTGGCGTCGGCGCGGAAAATTGCCGCCACGTATTCACGCAGATCTCGACCATTGAGAAGTTCCTCACTATCGGGTAGGATTTGAGCAATAAAGAACTACATTAACAGAGTGGAATTGAAAGGACTCACGTTTCGCTAATCCCGGCATGGTTCCGCACGACGTTGGTAATCTTATCCACGGTAGCCTCGAACTCGGGAGTGTTCTTGTTGGCATAGAGTCGCGCGTATTCCTTTTGCAGGTACCACAGTTTGCCAAATGTTACAATGGTGTTTCCCTTGGTGAATTTGAGATCAAACTAAGGAATCGCGGGATTAGTATCATAATATGCCTTTAGGAGGATTGATGAGGGCGTACATTTTTGATCAGCTGATCCATGGGAAGGAAATCGGTCTTCTGATTGTGGGACCAGCCGAGTAGGGCGGCGTAGTTAGCAAGAGCTTCTGGGAAGATGCCCCATGTATCGCGGAACGCAGAAATATCTAGATCAAAGTTGCGCTTGCTGAGCTTGTGTCCGTTCTCGTCCTGGAGTAGCCCGACGTGCGCAAACTCAGGTGGAGCCCAGTCAAACGCATGATACATGTAGAGGTGCTTCGGAGTCGACGATATCCACTCCTAGAACGATAGTGAGATTAAGATCATATCTCTGGCGACATCGAAGGACTTACAGCCGCTCGAATGACGTGCGTAATCTTCATGTGGTGGTCATCCACAACGTTTGCCAAATGGTATGTTGGAAGGCCATCAGATTTCAAGAGCACGGGATCCTCAAAAGACAACTCGCCATGCTTGAACGGTGCGACTGCCTTTGTATTTCGAACCTTGCCATATACGAGATCCACCATGTCCGGGTATTTGTCTGGTACTTTTAATCGAATAACGTGCGACTCTCCCTTTGCTGCACGATCCTCTGATTCTCCGGCCGGTATACTGGCACATGTTCGATCGTAGTCTGTTGGTAAACCGAGCTTATTCCTCTGCCGGGCGAGGGCATGTAGGCGTTCAGAGGGACAGAAGCACCGGTAAGCGTGCCCGGATTTAATCAACTTCTGCGCATGCTCTTGATATAACGGGGTTCGCTCAGACTGCAGAAATTAGTAACAGGATCAATGATGTCGACCTTCGGGAATGAATACCTGTCTATAGGGACCATATGGGCCACCGACCTCCGGCCCTAGACTGTGTTAGGGACGAACATTCCGGGAGCCATTGTACGCATACCTTCGTCCCATTGAAGCCCAGCCCATTTCAAATCCTCACACAGCCTCTGCTCTGCACCAGGGATTGTCCTTTTCTTGTTTCGTCAGTTGGGCCGCCGCCAATTGGGGAAAATATCTCTGACCTGGTCAGTATCCTCAATTCGCAGTAAAAATTGGCCGCCGGTACGCTTTGCCAGGAGATAATTAAACAATGCCGTCCGTAGAGATCCAAGATGAAGGTACCCGGTGGGAGATGGTGCAAAACGAGTACGCGCAGGCTTGCTGGGAAGCCTGGAAATTTGCGAATTCGGAGAGTTTGAATGCTTCCTTGTTGCGGAAGTCGCAAATCGAGCTATGCAAGACTTGCAGATCCATGCGGAGCCCCGCTGGAAAGGCCTAGAGCTCAACAACATTTTAGAATTGTGCGCGACAAGCTGGCCATGACAGCCGCTGCGAATCACACGGTGAGTATGTCAAAAGTGTGTTACGGGAGACCCTTTTTCCGCGTGCTGGCGGTTTGACGGCATTTCCGTACACCGGCGAACTTGGTCCGTGCGTCGGCAGAATAGAATTGCGGCGTTTCGCCAAAAGTTTCCGTCGCCGAAGAAACAGTGAAGCAATAGATTTGTCTATATTAGACTTCTGAGGCCTGCAAGTTTTGCATTCTCTATTTTAATTTTGGTATATGGTATTTCTCTAGCTACGGATTCACCACTTTATCAAAAAGAAGTATGTCCGCGCTGTGCCTGGTTCTGGAACATGTACTGACGCAGTAAAACTCAACAGTGGCCGCCGAGGAAGTAGATCTTTACGGTACGACTGGTTTCTTCGCGATTTTTTATGGTCTACTGACATTTCTCAGAGCTCCTTGGTGTTGAGAGGGATGCTACTAGATCGCAAATTAAGAAGGCATACCACAAGGTGAGCGAAGAAGCTCTTGTTCTGGGCCTCGGAGAAAGCAGATGCTAATAGAGTATGAAGGCTGCTCTATCAAGTCATCCGGACAAAGTAGCTGAGCACGAGCGGGAGGAATCAGAAGCGACGTTCAAAGCCGTGACTGAAGCATACGAGATTCTCTACGATGAAGAAAAGCGCCACCTCTACGACACACACGGCATGTCCGCCTTTACGCCCGGTGGCGGCCCCGGCATGAATGGTGGTGTAGATCTGGATGACATCCTGGCTCAGATGTTTGGCATGGGCGGCGGTATGGGTGGTATGGGTGGTATGGGAGGAATGCCCGGGTTCGGTGGCGCTGGGCCTCGAAGACCACGGAAAGGAAGAAGCGAAGAGCAGGATTACGAGATCACGCTTGAAGAGTTGTACAAAGGAAAAACTGTGAGGTTCGCCAGCACAAAGAATGTCATCTGCAGTCACTGCAAGGGCTCTGGTGGCAAGGAGAAGGCAAAGCCAAGACAGTGCGCAACTTGCAATGGACAGGGTATGTAGATGCTCATTCTCATTTGATTGCTGGCTTTTACTAATTTGTGATAACATAGGCTATAAAGCTGGACTTCGTTCCGTGGGACCTGGACTCGTCACGCAAGAGACGACGACCTGCAATGCCTGTAAGGGTAACGGCAAAGTCTTCAAAGAAAAAGACAGGTGCCGGAAGTGCAAGGGTGATCGTGTGACAGAAGAGAGGAAGGTTCTGGAGCTTTACATCCCCCGCGGTTCCAAGTGAGTACTTTCAAGTTACCTTCGGTGGACAACTTCACTAATGTTCATGGCGCAGGGACGGAGACCGCATAGTCTTGGAAGGTGAAGCCGACCAAGTTCCCGATCAGGAACCGGGTGACATTGTTTTCACTCTGCGGGAAACTCCTCATGATGTCTTCGAGCGAGTAGGCGCTGATCTGCAGGCTGATCTTAAGATTACATTGTCAGAAGCGTTGACGGGCTTCAACCGGGTTGTTGTCAAGCATCTTGACGGTCGTGGAATTCAAATTCATGTGCCCCAGCCTAGAGGCCGTATCATGAAGCCGGGACAGGTCTTGAAGGTTCAAGGGGAGGGCATGCCTTACAAGAAAAGCGACATGCGTGGCGACCTGTACCTCGTTGTCGATGTCATCTTCCCGGAAGACGGTTGGCTGAGGGATGACGCTACGCTGAAAAAGCTGCAGGATATTCTACCCAAACCTGGGAAGCCGATAGCCGCCGATGTAGTAGACGAGGTTGAATACGATGAAAAGGCGGACCTGAAAGATTTTGGCGCGGGCTCTGACGATTCTCGAGCTGGTCCTGAATGGGCTGACGAGGATGATGATGACATGCCCGATGGGGCGCAGTGTGCAACCCAGTAATAATCTTTTTCTACTTCACTGAGCATGGCGCATTTTGGGAAAGCGGTACATCCATTCATATGTAAATTTAGAGGGGCTGCACGGGACATAAACGGCTTGGTAGATATTACAAACATGAAACCCTACTCAATCGGCTTGAAGCATTTAACGATCGCAATTCCACGTAGTAATCGAGAAAATATCAATTTCTCTTTGCTTAGAATTAAATCTGGTGGATTAATGAGACACACTAGATTTTTTCGATCAGCTGCCACAATATCTACGCAGTTCGAGATCGCGATGACGCTTTCGTAGGGTCGCCTATGATTTATGCGGCTCGGGAGCTTATATATGATGCCAAGAAAAGGGTTTGCTACCCTAAGCCTCGCTTAGCCTCACCACCGAGAATGGAGATCACGAAATTTACTGAGTGTTGGATTATCGACCGCCCTGAGACGACGCCGACCACACCGACGACAACGCCGACAAGGTACGCTTCACCATCAGTTCCGAAATCCAAAGGTTCATCGTCGAGGGAGAGAATATTTCGATTGACAGTTTATTTTTCCAGATGGTTGCCGCTAAGAAGCACGTTGCGATCGTTAAGAAGCGTACGTCGCCCCTCTTCCAATACCGAGCACGATTTTCGAATCCCCCGTCCGCAATCGCGATTGAAATATCCATTTTACGTTACTAAAACGACATAATTCCCTTCTTCATGGAACTGACAAAACGCATATTTCAGACCCCAAGCGGTTCAACCGCCACCAGAGCGACCGCTTCAAGTGTGTGGATCCGAGCTGGCGGAAGCCTAAGGGTATCGACAATGCCGTCCGCAGACGGTTCAAGGGCCGCCCCGTGATGCCCAAGGTACGTGTATTCGAAAGGAACTCCGACAATTTTCACAGCTACGATAAGACGGGTTTGGTGGCTGGACTGTTAGGGAGAGATTCGAAGGATGCGCAGGCGAAGAAGAGAATCTAGCTGGGAAAATTGTCACCAAGGGAACAACAGCTGATGGATGATTGCTTTCAGATCGGCTACGGCTCCAACAAGAAGACCCGTCACCTCATGCCCTCCGGCCACAAGGCCTTCCTCGTCAACAACACCCGGGATGTTGACATTCTCCTGATGCACAACCGCACCTACGCCGCTGAGTACGTTATACGATTTACCGACACGCACACCACACATTTTGCTAATTTCGCGTTAGGATCGCCCACGCTGTCTCCTCGAGAAAGCGGGTTGAGATCATTGCCCGCGCCAAGCAGCTCGGCGTCAAGGTCACGAACGCCAAGGCGAAGGTTACTACCGAGGCTTAAATGGCTGTTGTTTTGCGGTTTTGAGGGTTTTTCTAGGACTGGGGCGTATGAGCTGGACTTTGCATGGTATCAGGGTGATGCATATGTACGACAGCCTCTACCAAATATTAGCCCCTACCAAAAACGAAATTCATTAGCTTGTGACGACCATGACGGTGTTCCGAAACTCTGTGGGCTGAAATCATTGGTGTTGGAATTGTGATGAAAACATTGGGCAACGCACCTTGCAAGTGGGGTACTCAGTGTTGTGTGACCACCTGTCGGCATTCTCAAAAGCTAAATTTGACCTCTCACTGTCATTTGGAATTTCAATTCTCGACGCATATCATATTTCACATCCGACCTCTTATCGCGACCTTCGTTATTGCAATCTTCATGACTACATCTGCGACAAATACTTATGGAGAAGATTTTCTTGGCGCTGCTGTCTACCGCTCCTGGGCTGTCCGGGAAAGACTTTTGGCTCATGACTTCAAGGTAGACGTGACTATGGGCTAACTGGGCGTCCTGGCGTTCTGTGAAGGCCCTTCACTTGTACAGCTCATATGTAATCAGTTGGTTTTTTGGGCGCAACGCGTCAAGGGCGGGCTGCCAAAAAAGCCTCTGGCCTCTTCTCTTCACTATGGGGAGGTTTCAAAAGCCAAGATTATCGATAAACAGTTGCCGAGGCTGCTTGGTTACGAGGTCAGCTCGTGATGCTGACTTGACTATGTATTCGCTCAGGTTACCGATTTTCCTCCATTTAAGCTCAGCAAAAGCAGCGATAGCAATGGCAATTGCTACTCGTACACTGCCGCCGCCAAGGGTTGTTTTGGTATCGGCACTCAACTTAGCCACTCTTGGCAAGAAATGTGATATGGCATTTTTCTCCTCACCGAAAGCTTAACGCGGGAGATAAAGCACGAATGCAATGAAACAGTCTATGGATTTACCGCGATCACCAAGCACGTTGAGCGACCGTGAAACCTCACTGGTCCAACCGATCATTCTCTTTGATATGATTACTGCACTTCCTATCTTGCCCATGCGAGGGCGGTCTGGGGGACCCGGGGCAGTGCGGACAATTCGCTTGGCAGGGCATTTTCCTGCTTGACAGGGCAAGGGGCGAACAAGTTTTGCAGGGCTACCATTGACGTCTTTTTTTCTTGACCGTCCCGGGAGTAGCCAACGGTATGGGGTAAAGCTTGAGCTAGAGCGGCTGTGTCAAAGACCTCAAGGGTTTTAGTTCGAAACGAGCCAGTTGGGTGATCTCTCGATCCAGCCCATCTAGGTTGGTCTAAGCGGAAGAAAAAAAAGTTAACGAACCTTAACAGGTAAAATGTCGGTCAGTTTCACGGCAGGGCAGAAGCCACACGTCGTGACCGAAAATTCCTTTTCGGTGGATCACAAGCCAATTTCCACATTCGAATATCAACCATGCCCATTTAAACATTCCACTCCTTCGATTCCTTCTTCTTCACTTCTCTCAACTCAATCACATATCCATGATCATCGGATTCCCTCTACGGAACTCGCAATCATGACTTCTTGGATTCTTTGACACGCGCATACGCCATTACGGCTCTGGCCACACTTGCTTTTATTCCTTCAAAACATTGCTTTCACGATATTAGCTTTTCCCACTGTGTCCTCTCGAAACACATCAAACAAGGACCGTTGAATTCCAGGCTAGCCAGCAGGAAATTCTATCTCAAAATGACGCCGAATCTTTACCTGCTCACCATCAATCTCTTCACGCCACATCGCTGGTTCACCAACAGCAAGCGAAAGACCAAGCGATCATCCGGTCGCAAGGAGCATTGGAATAATCCTGTTCCTGGCCACTACGAATACATCCCTGGTCGAGGATGGTACTTGGTCGCTCAGGACTCGGGCGAGCCCACTCGACGAGAGCAAGTCGTGTATTGCGCCATTAATCGCCGCTGGATGCTATTAACCGATCTCAATGCGCGCACAACCTGGGCGACCGTCCCCGATGAGCGAGGAAAGCCTAAACGCAGAAGGTTTTTCCGCACCGACGATGGATGTACTTGGCTCTCTTGCTGGGACGAACACGGCAAATTCGTGCCTGGTCCGTGGCCGAGCTGGCACGTGGACAAGGAGACTGGAAGGTTTCGCAGCATTTCTTCCAGCAATGGCACCGTTTCAAGCCGCAGTAGCAGCAGTACTCGGTCAAAATCAGATGCAGCTGAGATGCGCGCCTGATCGTTTCGTTCAGCTCCTGCTACCCTTTGGTGGAGAATGACGCACACCAATCATAATCCTTTCGCTATTCATGAGGCTGTCTCGACATTCATCCGGACAATGCTGGTCAATTTCAAGACTGTGCCAGTATTTGTGGAAACTCCTTTGTCTACTGCATATAATCATGGAGGCATACATTTTCTTTTACTTGCATAGCGAGGCGTTTCGAGATGGGGATTTATTAGAACACATAGGCTTCGACCAACATCTTTCTTAATGATACAATGACAATAAAAAGTTCAAGAGTCCTTTACATGATCTCAATTCTGATACCATGTCTTTTTTCATTTTCAACATACTGCTGCTTTATTCTCGAGATTTTTATGGGAAACAGCAAGTTGTTATTTTTAAATTTCAAGCAATAGCAAATCGTCAACTAGTTTGTCTGTGAACTCCTGCTATATCCCAGATTACTCTGCCACGTAATATGCATGCTACAGCGCCCAAAGTTGCCATTTTAATGTCCATCGCGCGAACCCCTCTTCCCAATGCCAAATGCCTATCAATTTTATAACTTCGAAGAAATGCTGCCCCTTTGCAACAACTTTTCCAGCCCTTCTCTCATCTCCAACGGCATACCCTGCTTGACTGGCCGCCCTGCCTCTCTGGCAACAAATACATGCACGAATCCCCCAACCGCTTTGACTTCCGGACACCCGCGCTCAAACACACCAATCTCGTACTCTACGCTCGACGTTCCAAGTCGATTGGTCCGTAGGCCAAGCTTCAGCGTTGCCGGAAAACTCACAGGAGAAAAATAATTGCAGTGAGAGTGCACGACCAGACCAATTTGCGCTGACGTGAGCGGCTGTAGTCCACAGTGCTGGATCAAATAGGTGTTTACGATAGAGTCGAAGCTGATATTGTTAGTCTTGGGGCAATGGTGGTTCCTAAACAAAAAAATTTGAGACGATTGCCGCAAATATTGTTTAGAATTAGGATGGATGTGGAGACAATTTAATTTCTGAATGTGAAGGGAGATTGCTTGAAGCAAATTAAAATAAATGGCGATATAAAAAACATACAGAAAATAATATATGCTATTGTTCACGTGGCCGTACATGTCATTGTCATTCCTGTTTCAGTCAGCTTAAAAAGATTAAAAAGATACAGCAAGAAAGCAATGATCTAAAATCAAGACTAATATTGCCTCTAGATATTACGATTTACATACCATCGCGTGCAGCAGTCCAAGAAAAAGCCATAGTCGCTCCTTTGGCGGAGTTTGAGCTCAGCAAGAGCCATGATGCAATGTGTACAAAGAACGCCGACTTTGTGAATTTAATATTATTTGAAGAGATTGTACAATTTCTATAGAGAAATATCAAAGAAGGCTCGGAGAATTTTATTCTTATTGTAAGACCATATTACAGCGGGCAGGGAAAATCATTCATGTCTCTCATGACTGTCGGACCGCCCCGCCTGCCCGCCGGGGCCGGCCCCCAGCAGTCGGAGACGGGTGCACCTTTCGCCGAGTAGTCCGCTACTGTTTCAATAATTTTCCGTCTCAATACTAACATTTGCCTCGACCCAGTACTCGAACTTGATACAAATTTCAGCCAGTCAGTTGAGCATTCAATTCCACGCTCCTTTATCAATCCTTGATTGTTTTCTCCGCATTCCTGTGCCCAGACAGTCCTTCTCGCCGTTGAAGCGCCCCGCCGCATATAGACGCATCTTTTTGGCACATCTTTTACGATTTCGAAATTTGCAATATTCTATACTCAACACCTAATCTTTTGACCGCACGCGGCTCGTCCCTCGCGGCCTGAACAGATCGACCCAAGTGGCTCCCTCACCGCGTTTGTTAGCGTACCTGATACGCCGCAACCGCATTCCTGCCTCCCAAATGGCCGTGACCGTCGTCGACAACACTATTGGCAACGCCGAGCCCCAGCAGCAGCCGGCGCCCTTCCAGGAGCCGCCTCCCGTGGTGACGACTCCATGTGACCCTTGGCCCAGACCGTATTATCTCGAAGGAGGGCTCCGCCGTGTGACTCCCTACCATTTTACATATAACACCTACTGCAAGGAACGATGGCGGGGACGAGAGATTCTAGACGTCTTTGCGAGCGAGTTCCGGGACAGGCCGAAGGAGTATTATGTACGTTGTTGGACCAATTCCAGTACCACATTCTCATTACGGACATCTTTTCTAATGCAAATGACCTTTCTTCCAGAAATCGGCTATTGAACGAGGTCTCGTCACAATCAACGGAAAACCGATCCCTTCAATCCACACACTTGTTAAGAACGGCGACGTCATTTCTCACACTCTTCACCGACACGAGCCCCCTGTCACCTCTGAGCCTATCGGCATCATTCACGAAGACAACGACATGATCGTGATCAACAAGCCGAGCGGCATCCCCGTACACCCAGCAGGACGATATAACTACAACACCATTGTCGAAATCATGCGCGCGGACCGGGGCTACCAATGGAACCCACTACCATGCAACCGGCTCGACCGGCTGACATCGGGCGTCATGTTCGTCGGCAAACACCCCAAAGCAGCAGAGGACATGAGCATGCAGATCAAAGACCGGACGGTGAAGAAAGAATACATTGCGCGCGTAAAGGGCAAGTTCCCCGACGGGGACGTCGTCTGCGAACAGCCCATTTTGCAAATCAGCCCGAAGCTCGGACTCAACCGGGTGCGCGCCAGTGGGAAAGAAGCCAGGACCGTGTTCCGGCGACTAGCATATTACCCGTCCCTGAACCCGGACGGGATTATCGCAGATGGCAACGGGTCGGAAAAGACATGGGACAACTCGACGGGCTACTCGATCGTGCGGTGTCTCCCGCTGACCGGCCGCACGCATCAGTTGCGCGTGCATTTGCAGTTCCTCGGACACCCGATCACGAACGACCCAATCTATTGCAATCGCAAGGTCTTTGGGTCGAATCTGGCGCAGGGCGACGCAGACGGCGAAAAGGACGAAGATATCATTGCGCGACTGTCGCGCATGGGCAAAGACGAAGTCGCGGATGCAGTGGCATATCATGACGAAATGGTCGATCAGTACGAGAAGACGCGCGCAGAGAAAATGACGGGTGAGCTGTGCGAGGTTTGTGATACCCCGCTCTATAGCGACCCCGGTGTCCATGAGCTCGGCATCTATCTCCATGCCAAGCGCTACGCGTGCCAGGACGGACGATGGGAGTATGAGACCCCTTTGCCCAAGTGGGCGTTGCCTCCCGCGGGCATGATTGGCCCGACTGAAACCACGCCCGAGACTGATCCCCTTGCGGCGGATCTGGAAAAGTTGGGGCTGGAAGGTAAATCGCTTGAAGAGAAAAAGAAGAGGGAGCACGAGGAGGAAGAGAAGAGTAAAGCTGCTGCTGCTGCTGCTGCTGCGCCAGAGACAGTACCCGAGCAAGTGCAGCAAGTAGAGCCGGAAGTCGCTGCGCAGGCGTCATGAGAAAAGTGCGATCAATCGTCGGCATCGAACTATATATATTTCTTTTGCGGGTTATATGGTATCTATATACTGGTATATGGGGGGTGTTTGTATAAAAATGGCGCCGCGCAGTTTTTTTTTCCCGCTTGCATAAATGGCGATATAAAGGCGGCATTTTCTTTTTTCTGTAGAAATATCTTGCTTTTTCATCATTTGGATGGGTATATACGCATCATATCCTCGTCGCATGGCATAGCATGGCAGGGGGGTATCGCATTGCTTTTGCGCGGCAAAATTACAGTATGATATCCTGGGGAGTACCGGCCGACTCTCCGCTGCGGAGCATCTTCTCAAGCTGTATAGAGTATTAGCATAAGACTCTTGGGACGATATCATCATTTCACTTACAATCTCCAAATCGCGCAATGCCTCGTGCGGTGTCTGTCGCGGGTCCTGCTTGCCCTCGAGGATACCCGTCGCCCACGCATGGACCTCCTGCTTGACCCCTGAGCCCTCATTGGGGAACTCCTTGCGCTCTTCCTTCCCATCCCGCGTGACGACCACGTACCCGCGCCCGGCAGTCACAGTGCCATTATCGCAGGCGACAGTATACTGGTTCCCCGTCAAGCTGGTGCCAAACGAGACAGACCATGTTCCTGTGACGCCAGTCTTTGTGCGCAGCACCGCATCCAACGTGTCTACTGGAGGCAGGTGAGGCTGAAGCTGTGCCGAAAATGCGGATACACGCATAATCGCATTTTCCTCGGAGAGCAACAATCGTGTGCCTGCCACGAAATGTACACCGCCGTCGAGAAGGAAACCGCCTTGGTATTCGGGAGTCTTGCGCCACGCGGTTTCTTCAATCATGTAATTGTTAGCATATGGCGGGTCGCAAAAGTACTTAGTAAAGGAATACATCAAGAGAAGGAAGAGAAGAGAGGGAATACCGAAATATTTGGTCCCCGGCTTGACAAAGTTGTGGACCTTGACGCGGAACCCTAGCACCCGACCCAGTTCCTTGACTGCCTGTGCAGCGTACAGAAAACTTTCAATGTAGCGGTAATTCTCCGCGACGCTCCACGTCACCTTGAACGTGTCCATGGCGGAATGATACCATTTGATCAGTTCTCTTGCTGATGCGACGTCTTTGGCGACCGGCTTCTCGGACAGGACGTGCTTTCCGTTGAGAAGAGCCAAGCGGATATATTCCGGTTGGTGGGTAATCGGGAGGCTGTTACAATGTTTTAGCAGGGCTGCGTCTTCTCTCCTTTTCTTCCTCTGTAGTGTATAAACTTACGCGATAATAACTGCGTGAATGTCCGCGCGGGAGAGCAGGTTCACGTAGTTTCTGCTGGGGTCACCATCTTCAGAGTAGAGATCCACGGGCGTCTCGGCGCCCGATGCGACGTTCTGCGCCGAGGCAAGTGTGCGCGAGTAAATTGCTTTGAGGGTGATGTTTGAAGAGGCCGTGATTGCGGGCTGAAGGGCGTTAACGTATGTTCGGCCATAGCATATGGGATATCTTGATAAAAACGTACGAGGTGCTGCTCGCGAGCGAAGATGCCTATGGTATGGACATGTTTAGATTATAGACTCTTTTTCCTTTCTCAAGATAGATAGTCAATTAGGCTGTGTACCACGTACCGCTCCCTATCAATGCAACGTTCACAGCCATATTGAGCTCAGAGTATCTGAATCTATTGTAGATGGAAAGTGGGGAGTTTCAATTGAAGGAAGAGACAGGAAAGAAGGGAGGAGAGGGTGGTCGTTCTGGTGCAAGTGACGCGCAGATTGAAATAGAACCAATTGAGCAATTGAGTTGGAAGCTTTGAGAGAATCGCTGGCAGAGAATTTTTGTTTGAGACACAATGGCATAGATCGCGATCGAATTCAGGGCAATTTCCCATCCAATGCGTACCTGTTGCGTAATGCGCGGTAATCGGAAATTGAACGCGCAATTTTGAAACTGGGGAAGGATTGCGGGGCCCAGAAAGAGGGCGAAACTAAAACATCTGTCAACGGCAGATTTTCCTTCTAAAGTTTAGTGAGGGGGCTTAATTAGGTTGCGATCGTCTTTTGACTCGTTCCTTGGAACGTCGGGAATGGTGAAGATAAAGTGTGGGTCCGCTCGATCTTCAACACTTTGGTCTGAATTCTCAAGTTGCTTAATTCCTTCATTGAAACTGTAATGAATCATGCCCTTCGTTAGCTATGACATTAAGCAAGATTCAGTGAAGGATTCAACGTGACTGACCGTGAATGCTCCGTTTCACAGTTAAGCTTTCCGCCCTAGTTTGCTGGTCTCTTAACTGGAATGGGGGGAGAGCTGTATCCACGTGACTCAATTTTATTCCCGTCCAGATGTTTTGAGAATGAAGTTCAATCTTTGAGCCTCAAGAAAGAAAACAAAAATTGAATGGGTTCTTGTTTTCGACAACTCTTGCTACTGCGTACTTGCCATTTCTGCATCGACTTGAATAGGAAGGAATGGATTTGGACAACGTCCAACCACACGAAATCGTCTTCACAGACCACCTGTTTAACTCTGAGTTTTCTGAGATTTTTATCGTTGTTGTTCGTAACCAGACATGCGTCATGAAAGTGGTAAGCCCAGTGATAGAAATTCAGCTTCTGTTAGAGACATACTGATGATAATAGCATCACGGACGGGGACCGCGGCAATACTACGAACCCAAAGATCGTGAGTTAGATATCCACGTGCTTGAGGCCACGGCCTATCGTCGCCTGAACGAACAAGGATTATGCGACAGGGGGATCGTCCCTCGTTTCTTTGGTTCCATGAACAAGTTTGATCCAAAAAAGCTTCAGCCATATTTGAGACATTTTCTCAATGATGAATACTTGCCAAGCGCACTCTTTCTAGAATACATTCCAAATATCGAAATTCTCCATTTACACAACTACACGGAAAAGCGAATGGACAACCTTGTTACGGGCATCCGGGAAATACACAAAGCACTTGTACGGCACGGCGATGTCAAACCGAGAAACATGATGGTCGTCAAGGACGACCCAGAAAGGGTTGTCTGGATAGATTTTAATCGAGCAGAGACTTATGATCGAGATAAAATTACGGATAGACAAAAGGGATTCTTGGAAGAAGAAGAGGAGCTTGTCGTTGAAACCAGACCCCTTCTAGTATGTGAATCAAGTCCTTCATGCTTTGCTTAGAGGCTTACTATATTGTAGCAAGCCGATGTTAAGGAAGGAAGGCTGAACGAGGCATACATTCTTTTACTGTACTTGACAACGTTCCTTGGCAATGGATTAATGGCAAGTTTTAATCTTTGAGCAAGCGTGGTTAGTCTTTCCTTTTTGCTTCTTAGCAGAAAGGCATTTTCGTGGACACCATCGTGTCGATCAGCAAACCCTTTTCATTTAAAAGTTTTTGAAAACTTCACTCTCCGATTGCTTCTCCTTCACTCCAATTAATCGGATCTCCATCATATTGAATATGGATTTGCGAGTGACATTCACTTTGAAAAGCTAACAGAAGCTTCTTAAAAAGGGCCTCCATCCTCGCCAACAATACGAGCTTTCCTCTCCCACAATTTCATCAGCTTGTATCTTTTCTAAGCAACAACTACACACTTAACCCGCACTCTTAAAATGCAAAGAAACATCTCACAGTTCTCACTGTAGCAAATCAAACAATTCTCACAGATTATTTACAATTTACCCTACGGAGGTTTCCCGCAAAATCTGCCACTCAATTCAGCAATCAACATTACCACTATGACCGTCTAGGCTACTGAAACCTCGCCTGGCATGGGGTCACTCCGAATATCACTTGAGTTCTATCAAAGGATGTCGTGGTCCAGACTAACCTTGGCTATGATGCCATGCCCACCTCTCCACCCCGTGCCATCACGACCGAGAATTCCCGCAGAGGCAAAATCTCAGAGTATGTCATGCCAAGGGTGCGCCGAGCCCTACGAGCCGGGTTTATCTACCTGTTAGCTACTCACCGTCTGACTGGTCTGGATCCGGTCTCGTTCGATGTTGGCGAGTACGCAGAAACGATCCAGAATTTCAACCCAGATATTGCCCATTTAGTTATTACGATATTGGTCGAAACCACACTCCCCCAAAAGCAAGTTGGTGTCTAGAACACAGCATAGCAACATGTCCCAACCGAATCAGGGTTTTTGTTAGAACTTGGCCAAACACTAAGCCAGCTTGACTGGTATATGAACTACGGGACTCTGATCATGGACATAAGCAACAATAAAGAAAGAAACCTAAGAAACAGGGAAAGGCGGAAGAAGCCCCGCCGTTTGCAGCAAAGCAGGAGGCCAGAGAGAAGGGATCCGGGAGGCGGAGGAAACAAGCTCACAAAGTGAGCAAGGATTTGATTGAACAGAAGCATTCTTAGGCTTGTCATTGTTGGAGGGGGAGTAGAGAAGGAAGGAACCGTTTGTGTCTGTATGAGAAATGATTGCAGAGACTTTACCACATGAATTGTCTCTAAAACTTCGAAACAACGAAACTGCGTTGAAATATCATGCATCAGACATGGATGTGTGGTTAACCACCATGGCGTCCATGGGTGCTGACCTGACAACTCGGGGCAACGGCCGTGACCAGATACGGGAGGCCTTCCTCCAGCGGGAGACGAATAGGAACATCGAGCGCTTCACCAAAGTGGCAAAGCATCCACTAGCTTTCATTATCTACCGTCTGGCCCCAATTCGCTGTTTTCGAGTAGAAGCTTCGATAAGCGTGTTTGACACTCATGTGTGGACAGCGCTTGGATACAGTAGGTGTATTCAATCCATCCAATAAACTGGTCCAGCAGCTAACAGTCTTTAGTTCTGGAAATCTTGAAGGGATTGTGTTGTACACTAGGCAGTATGTACACACTACATGTAATCAAGGGCCTCGACGAGGTGCTCTGGATCATTAAGGGACCTTCCTCATCCAACAGTGCTATATACGGTTTCATCAAGCATTGTTTTCAGTGCTCAAGAGCGATGGTAGTCGTGGACGGATCGTCTGCTGGCAATTGAGCTTGGGAGAATACGGTCTGATCATCAAACATGTCACAGGGCGAGAATCAGCCATCGCAGGACGGGGTACAAAGAATTCGAGGTAACTCCGTCCTACAAGGCAGTATTGGACACCGAATACAAGTTGCTGGCCTTAGCCATCGAACCGAATGGGTAAAGTCGTCAGCAGAGGATATCGACAATATATTCGACTTTTCGAGTCATAATAGCACATAGAATACAGCAGATATGTACACATAGATTTAGAACAGTGCACACGCGTACCTAGGCTAGAAAAGATCAATAAACGCCATACTCCGCCGTATACCAAAACTCCCTTTGAAACGCCCTGCTCTTCCCACCCTTTTTTTTATTGGCCCATGTTCTAGATCTGCCGTTCGGGCTCCCACCCGACCTGCTCCATCGGCCATCGTATCCACAACCTATGTCTCTCATCCAGCAGCCGATAAATCGTCGAGAGGAGGTGTGTACTCCACCCTTCCATCCACCAGTAGAGTTCCAAATTCTTCAGCGGGACGCAATAATACGCGAAGATTGCCAATGCCTGCTGCTTCCTCGCACTGAGAAGCGAAATGTACCCCTGCGGGATGCGATTCGGCCAGATGAACGTGCGCATGATATCCGACATGCTCGTGTGGCTATCATGCATGAGGGAAAACACTTTGCCCAGCTCTTCGATCGTGTGCGCGTAGACTTGGAATTGCCTTTCTTTTTCTTCTTTTTCCTCTGGGCCTTCTTCTTCCTCTTCTTCTCCTTCCTGCTCCGCTTTCACTAGGTCCAGCAGTTCTGCCAGGGGATCTAGTTCCGGCGTCCAGTGCGCTGCTTGCGCCAGTCCTGGCGCTGGCGCTGACACTGACGCCGAAGCTGAAGTAGACGGTAGTCCGCCGTTGCCATGTTCGTCATGACGATTGGGAAAATACGCCGTAACGCGAAACAAGGCGCTCAGTACGCCATTCTCCAAATGCTCCCACGCGGACAAAAGGATCGAATGCACCCCGCGCAGAAGCAGCAGCCACTCGGCCGTGCCGTGCTCCATGGAGCCAATCAGGATAAGACTGTCCGGTTCGCGGGGCCGAGCGAAGGCGAACATGACGACCAAGATGGAGAAGGCGAGTAAGGCGTTGCAGTTGTCCTGCGTCACGCGCGACATGGCGCGTCGGGCAGCGCGCAGAGCGGAGTCTTGGTGCAGCGCGGCCTGCGAGAGGTAGGTCTCGGATCTGCTTGGGCGGAGGCGGGCGAGATGTAAGGCCGATATGGCGAGGAGTCCGCGCATGAGAAAGGGCTGCGAGAAGGCGAGTTGCGGGATAGTAACCCGCCAGAGAGTGACGAGTTCCGGCTTGCGCGAGATGGTGTAGCATGTGGATACGCTGAAGTGGTGCAGGAGCTCGAGGTCTGCCATGTTGAGGCCGAGAAATGGGTCCTCGATGTTGTTGTTGGTGTTGATATTGGTGGTGGTGGTGGCGTCTTGCACTTGGGATGAAGAGGTACTGGGTATGAGAAGGGGCGGAGATGGCGTTGTGGGAGGCTGTTCGGAAGTGATGGGAGGGTGTCGCTCAGGAGCCAGAAAGGGAGTGGGAGGAGTCTCTGAGGAAGGAGACCCATTTCCTCCTGGTGAGGATGATGATATTGTGGAGGAGAGATAGGTGCATTGGATAGAGTGGTTGGTGCATTTTTGACACCGTGGTTTAGTTTCGTCGCACTTGGATGGTTAGTGCTGGTTGAATAAAGGTCATATGATGCATAACGAGGAAATGTTACAAAAATATGAGGATAAATAGATTATACCCGGGTTAGAAAGGAGACAACGGAAATTGAAGCTAAAAGGCACATAGGAGCTTGTAGATATTGGAAAGTTCTATAGAGGAAACGGACAACAGGATAACAACATAGTCAAACGGACTGATATCGTGCACGACTTTCGCAGCAAATAAGTCATAATAGCTAGCTGAACCAGACGATATAAATACAGACCAAACTCACTTTTATTCTGCGCTTCTTGCATTGCACACAACCGGTTCGTGTCTTGCGATGCGATCTTCTTGATAGCGTGCTCATGATTCCTCTCCTCAGCTCTTTACCGTCCACGACGATACCGCTTTTCTTGATAGGTTCTTGTCGTCAAGGCCAGAGCCAGATCGGCATAACAATGTACACAAAGACCCCAAAAGGTACACACGGTACTTCTTTTCTTTGGCAGACTCGTCAGCCAATACCGTCGTGATGAGTCAGTCTGCTGACAGCCGGGCGCAATGCATGACAGGAAATAACCTCTTCAAGCCCCGGCGATCGGAAGGTAAGGTTAAATGCATAGACAGATCGTGCGCGGTAAAGTTATCTTTATTTTCTTTTTTTGGACAGGACTGGTTGTTCCCCTGTCGATCTCAGAAGTTGCTGCCCTATCAGAACCTATTGCATTTGCTCCATTGACAGGTCGAGATCGTTGAACATTTTCTACTATATCGGTGTTCGTTCCCCATGCCCCGGTGGAACTTCCGCAGGACCGTGTGGTACTTTTGTGAAGTGTTATAGCTAACTAACTGACGGACCCAGGCAAATACTCGACGCCCCGGGGACCGCGTAGGCAGCCGGAAACGGGCATCTGGGTAGTCCGGCAGCAGCCACAGACACAAAAGGACGATGCGAATCTAGGCCAATGTTAGCACACAACGGTCCCTCTCGCTTTAGCCACAGTAACTGGGATCCCACATGTGGCCGGTTAACTGTACCGTGCCTAAGCTGGTTAAGTTCCACGTGCGAGGGGCGGATGAGAATAAAATGCAAGGTCCCCATTATTATAGACAAATCCCACGCTCCCCTCATGGTGTCATCGCGTGTCTTACCCGTTTCCCACAAGGCAAGACAAAGGCGGCAGCCCAAGCGGAACATGATTCATATAAACCACCGCTGCCTACCAACACACCTGACCTAGAACGCAAAGAAAAAGTGAATGATGGTCTGCATGTGGGAGTCTCGATCCTTGTGATGCGATCACGGCAGCATTCCGCGTGTGTATATGATTAATATATAAATCGACGATCTCTTTCGCATGTCCTCGAAGGCTTTTGAAAACTTCCGCGATTCCTGATATATTCTTTGCTCTTTTTGCGCACTGCGCATTTCGATCCCTCCTTTTTCCTCTTGTCCAACGTATTGTTAGCTCTTTATTTCTCTTTCCTACCCTCAGAAAGGAATCACCGCTGGCCAGCCTGATCGAACTTCCGCCTCGTATGCTCAGCAACTCATGATGGCGTCTGAACATCATCCCACGATACCACGTTCTGGCGCAAGGACTCTTGCCGACGAAATCAACATTGCAACTCGGTGCGTAACGTCGTCCTCACGCTGCTCCCTGAAGTCTTCTCCTGGTTCTCTTTGCAACACGTAATAGGCAGTATTTGTGCAAAATTAACGCCCAGTGTACAGACAACTACATACCCACCTTAACCGCCTGATCACCGCGCGTCTCCCGCTTTGTCTTCCGCCACATACGTCCGATCCGCGCGTCTACGCTTCCGGGTTATTACACTTTGCCCATGTCTACTTTACATTCGAATCTTTGTGGCTGGACATTGTCAAAGACCAACCCACTAGTCCTTCTGATACTGAGTCGGCTTCACCTTCACAAAATGCGCCTGCCTCTACAACCGATCTGGACCCCACCGCCACTTCCACCTCACCCTCAATTTCACCGCGCGTATCCCTCCTCCTATCCTCTCTCTTTGACCCCGGTCTCCTACGTTCTTCCAGCCTACGCGCCGACTTACACAACACGCTCGACCTGTCTCCAGACCTGCTCGAAATCGCATTAACCCAAGCGCCCAGCCCCGTTGTGGCAGATTACATCTCGCATATCCGGACCACCGTGCAAGCCAGACCGCACGTGCTTCTCGCATATTTCTGGACAATGTACATGGCGTTGTTCGCCGGGGGCCGGTGGATCCGGGGTCAATTGCGCAGCGGACTGTGGCCTACAGCAGGCCTATTGTCTGATGAAAAGAGCGCGTGCGTCCCTGGAATTTCGTTCTTCTGTTTCCCCGGCGTCCTCGACGGAGAAGATATCAAGGTGGCGTTCAAAGCGGGATTCGTGCTCAAGTCCGCAGAGCTCCTGAATGCGCAGGAGAAGGCCGAGATTGTAGATGAGGCAAGGACAGTGTTTCGGTTTAGTACACTGATGGTGGAAGAGTTGGATCGTGTGGTTGGTGGGCAGCAAGCGCAAAACACAAGCGTTCTACCAGCAGGTACGGCGAGTGTCGAACCTGCCGGAAACAAGAGCGTTCCACGGGCTGGCAGCGCGACTCTTGACGAACACACTCAAAAATCCGCTCTGAACCTCGATCCCACCAAAGCGCCCGGCGGAGCGGTATCCGTGTCCAGATCTCCATCGACATTCATTCAATCGCAACCGCATCTCGCAGCGTTACTTACGCTCGTTGTGGGACTGTCTGGATTATTCTTTTATTTTTTCATCGTTTCGTTTTAGATCTCTTTTGGTTCCGGTCTATCTTTATTTTCATCGTCTCTTTTTAGATTTCTCCCATTCCTTTTGGTTCCCGTCTATCTTCTCTTCCCTTTCCCACTTTCCTTATTATTCGTCGTCCCCTTCTCCCAATTCTACAGCCCCCTTGAACTTGCCCCATTGATATATGCCCGAAACCCGACACCCGACACCCGAAACTTGACACACGTTTTTATAATTTTGCCTATGATTTGATTTTTTCACGAGATATTAGAATCCAGCATACGAAGGATATACCCCAGCGCCGCGCTTTCTTGTTCTGTTTTTTTCTTTTTTTCTGTCTGTTTTGGTCTTTGGTTTAGACGAGAGGTGCATTGCATTATCGCATCATCGCATCGTTGCATATTTCAAAGGCGTTTATAGTGGCGTTGTTGAACTTTTTTTACTGTCTAATCTAGAGCACCCCTGGCTTTCCCCCCTTAACGGACCAAGACAATTGCCCAAGACAAGATTATACATCATTACATCATGTCTCTACCTAATTTACAGACTATTTAGACATATCGTATACGTCGCGAGAGTACATAGCAGGATAGATTCATACACCTACATACCTTATACACACAGATAACTATACATGCATATTACATTCACAGATGACGCTTTCCGTTGAAAATACACTGGATTGCGATTAATGTTAAACATTGTGAACAAACACTTCCATATTAGTCAAATCATTATCCCTATTTCCTGGCCTTCGACCCGATACAACGCCCGTAATGCTGGTATAATGACAAAGTGCGGCCCTGCTTAGGCGCTTACTATATACGAAAAACAAAGGAGCATGAGTGAGGAGACAAAAAACGCATAAGAGAATGATGACACAGGAGCACCCGAACCAGTGCGTTGAGGTTGTACCGCATGTTCTCCGTCCGCAACGCCTGGCCCAGTCTCATCAACGAAGAAAAGCCTTGATCAAAGGATTAAAAAGGACAGACACGAGACAAATTGATCACCAGGCGGCAATGTCTCGATCGAATCTCGCTAGTTCCTTGCCTCCGTCTTCCACGTCCTTCTTCGCCTTCATGCGCATATAGAAAATGGGACAATCGCGACTACTACAGATGACCTCGCAGTGCATACTTCCTTGGCAGCGCTGGCATTGAGTCCAGAGGCGGCCGAAGCGGACTTCGAGATCGGACACTTTTTGGAGCGACCGCTGGTAGAGTTCGCCGATACGGGGACGATCGTCAGCACACACGGCACCTTCGCTTTCTTCTTTGCCGACCAGTGGCTTTTTACAGCCCAAGCAAGTCTGGGTCTTCTTTGCGAAACGCATGAGTCCGCCGACGGTGGGAGCCGCAACGGAAATAGATCGCGTGTGCTCGCCAGTGAGGAGTTGACCGGCTTTCTTTTCGCCCAAGATGGGCTCGAAGATACGGCCAAGTGGTTTGGCTAGTTGGTTGTCAAGGTAGTATTTCGTGTCGATGGGCAAGTTGTTCTCGAGAACAAACATGGGGTCCTCGGACCGCTCGTAGTTTTTGGATCCGCCGGCGCCTTTGACAATGACATAGGCAACACGGTCACCAAGTGTCGGAGCTGATCCTGCATCACGCTTCTTCATGCGCTCGGCGAGTTCGACGTGAGCTTGCTTGGCGGTGTAGTCGCTCTTGGACAGCGCCTTGGTAATGACCAATTTCGACATGTCGATTTTGTTTTGAAGGAGGTCTGAAATGGTGTCTTTGACGTAGCTGTTTGAAGGCCATGGATGTTAGGTCGGAGGACATGGTGGGAGATAGAACGGGATTAGCACTTACTCTTGCGCGCCCTGAACGTCCTGGTCTATCAGAATCTTACGCAATACCGTCTCAATGACATTTTGCACCAGCCGGCAATTGTCGCGTCGGACTGTTTCGATTCCTTTGCTGTCCATCTTGTCGTATTTATTCGGGTTGGTCCAGAATAATCCGGCATATCGTTTCTTGTTAATCAAGAGATACGGAAAATACACCTTTTCGAACTCGAGCTTGATGGGCTTGACGAATTTCGACGATACATATTCTGCGGCATCCTGACCCATTTCCATGGCCTTTTCGAGCTCTTTTGGTCCAAACTTGACCATAACGGAATCGGTATCTCCGTAAATGACTTGAGCATCATGCGAATAACCGTTGGCAATGGTGTACCGCTTCTCGACTTCGTCCTTGGTCTTCTCAATCATTTGTCGTCCGTAACTGGTCGTACTACTAGCAATGGCCAGACATGGGAGCTTTCCAACTGTTGCGCCAGTAATACCGTAAACACTGTTGGCACTGATCTTCAAGGCCAACTGACGACCGTTCAAGACAGCTTTTTTGAAAGGATCCTTTTCCACTGCCAACTCTTTCCTTGCCATTTTTCGGGCAGTCAAAAGTTCCTCGAGAATCTGTGTCAAAAGGCCCTTGCGGACTTTGGCGGTGGCAAACATGTCTCCGTTGGGCGTGACGATATAGTCCTCATCCTTTTGTAGGTTGAGTTTCTCCACGCTCGTCTTGTTTAACAGCGTCGTGTAGCAGAGATTGTGGGCCTGAATGATACTTGGGTAAAGAGACGCGAAATCGAGGGTAGCAATCGGAACGTCGTAGTACCCTCTACTGGGCTCAATGACAGTGGCGCCTTCGTACTGGTCTTCGGAGCCCTCCCTCTTTAGGTTCGGAATGACAAGCTGCTGCTCTAGCGCTTTTCTAAAAAGTTGACTGATGAACTTCACCTGCTGACCTCGTGACAATAGATAGTTGAATGGCACTCCCGTGACTCTCGCCATTTCAGTATAATTGACAAGACACATTAACTTGTCCATGAGCCGCTGCGGCAGGTAAGCGTCTTTTAAACAGTAGACTGCCAATCTTCGTCGTGATTCCGGTGTGCCGTTGAAAAGCTCTGTGATCATTGTGTGATGCACATCTTCCTTTTGCTCGCCCAAGAAATGCGCACAGACCGAATTGAGCGTATAACTACGCAGCTGATGATCACGCTGAACGAGCTGAAGAAGATCGAGTTGAAGTCGCCCGTTCGTGTTTGTTGACTTTGTATCTCGATTTCCCATTTGCTTGCTCGAAAAGTTGGTATCTTTGGCATGTGATAACACACTGTTGAGTCGCGACAGGTAAGGAAATTTTGAGCACTTTAGATGTCTCGCTCTATCCAGCAGGTACGGGAAATCGAAGTTGGAAATGTTATAGCCAATTATGACGTCGGGATCGACCTGGTTGACAAAATCCCGCCATGCCATTAACATCTTCTCCTCCGCGTCAAACTCAAAAATTTGTGTGTTGACGATCAGACTGCAGGTGTCAAGGCAGAAGACATTTCGCACAAACGGCTTATCCTCTCCGTACTTGGTGACAACATTGGCAATTTGGATCACCGGGTCGACATTGGCTTCTGGAAAGATACCTTTGCGACCCGCGCACTCGATATCAAACGAAAGGATACGAAGAGGGGCCATCTTCAGCCATTCTCCGTCGTTTGCGTGCGCGATAAGGTCTCGAAAGTGGATGAAAGCCTCAACTTGGCAATTTGATTGCCTATCACGTTCGGGAATGAGATGATACTTGGAAGCCGGTGCTTCGACCCAAGACATGCCAGAAATCTATCACAATTAGCAACGGAGGATAAGCAAGTTCTCTAAAATTTCAAATACCTTGGTATCAATCATAAACCGAAGCACATATTCGATGCTGTCAAAGGTCAATATGCCACCTTCAACCCCCTTCCACAGGCCCTTGTAATTTGCCGCACCCGTCTCAATGGTCGTTCGTAGCCGATTGATATATTTAGGATCGGTAACCGTAATCTTCAGGTAAGGACTCTTCTGATTGCCTTGAAAGCCGAACAGATTCTCCCGCATGAGCATCTGCACTGAGTATATCGTCGGCTGATGCTGCGCCAACTGTGTCTCCAGGTAGGCCTTGAATCCCTCGCAGTCAACTGGACCAAACGAGACAGGCGCGGCAACATATAGGTAATGTAAGAAGTCGGTGACATGAAGCAGGACTGAATTTCCTCTCTAATTTTACGCATCTTAATGTCAGTCTTAACCATTCGCTGGAGAGGGTAAACGAGAGCATCTACCTCTGTGACACCAAATAATTTGACAGTTGTTTTCCCGCCATGAAGTGAACCTTCTTCAGCTTCTATCTGCTGGAAAATGAGATTGTCGTGTGCTGGGTCAAAGTCACCAAGATCTGGACGGTCCCATTGCTGATCTCTTTCCGCATTCTTCTGCTTCAAACCGTTGATATCCTGGGTCAGTTTTTCCAGCACTTCCTCCTCGAATTGACTCTTAGGTTGACTTGATCCAAGCTTGCCTCCATTCTGAGGATGTTTGAACTGTCCACTGGATGCGTCCAATTTTCTTTTCTTGGCAGCACTTGGAGATGAAGCAACGTTCTGTTTGTTATTGGTGCTATCTCCCAACACCCGTTTCGGGGCAGGTAAAGTTGCAGCAGGCATTTTTTGCAACAAATTGCTGCAGCGGTGAGCAAAAAATGGCGCTCACCAATTAAACAGTAAAAGTAATTATCATTTGTTGATTTGCAATGTTCACGACGCCTCGGGTGTGGGGTGGGAATAATGAGAGGCCCGCGTTCAAAGGCACGTCGCGTCTTAGACCCTTGACGTGAATGACTTAACGTGCATTTACGTGATGGGAAGCCACTTTACGCGTGAACGAGCTAATGATGTACATAAATGCATCCTGCTCCTAATTCGGAACATGTATTAATTTATGCAAAGCTTACATAATCAACCACTACAGGAGACGAAGACAACCAAAAGTACATGAACCTCAAGCCTTGGAAAATCCCACACATCCAAGGTGCAACCCACGACCACTGGGTTCCAGAAATACGAGGAAAAACTGTGAACGATACTTCTATTTCAGTCACAAGGTCATGGTCGATACGAGAAGTCGACACATCATGACCTTTTTCTCAAAATAAGAATGATCATTGTGCATCCGAGTCGCTGTTTTTTTAATCTGTTTGCAGTCTTGTGGGTGTCTTTGCTGTACGGGTTTTGTCCTGCTCATGACGATGATCCATTTCACCGGCTCTAATTTCAATTTCGATACTGAACTGCCCAGCTGCTCAACAAATATTCTTTCGATTGGCGTGTTAAACAACGATGCATCTTGCCTTTTGACATTCGTGACACCGTCTCTCTCCTGTCTTTTTCTGTAGGGAATGTGAAATGATATCAGAGCTATCTACAGTTACGTGACACAAGTAGGTGAACGTTTCAACCGGCATCGGTTTGTTTACAGGGAAAAAGTGGTGGCAGGAATAGCGTCGTCAGCGGTTGGGCTTGGCTGTTGTTGTACACCTCGCCCTTGAGTGCCTGACCAACGATGGCTCGATAGGAGGTTCATCGTTGCTCCGTTGGTCGCTCCGTTGGTCGCTTAGTCCCGGTCGGCACCGGGGGTGGCCCCGCCGTAGCGAGACTCTGAGACGCGTTTGCTTGCGGATGACGCTGCAACACAAGGGGCTGTGCCTGCCATGTGTGTCTCCCGCTTTGTTTCGTCTCAACTCCTAACCATACAAAGCTCAGGGTCTGGCCAAATTGCTCTTGAGGCCGTTTTACCATCCTGAATCCCAAATTGACCAATTTTCTAGTGAGAAGGCACAGGCTTTCGGCCCTGGAAATTTTATAATGTCCACTCGCTATTAATTCCACTCTTTTGCGATCTGGTATTCGTCGATCCAACAGTATCCCGACTCTATTCACATCTGGAGCGGGATCGTTCCTCAAGGAATTCTGAAACACCATAACCATGGCCGCCAACGATTACTACAACTCCTCGCCATATACGAACAAACCTGCTCAATCGCCGAACCTTCATGGCCCGCTTCCCCCGCTACCGTTTAATTCGTCACCATCTTTGCCGAATGTAGACCCCCACGGCTATTCAATGTCAGGCGCAACAACACCGCCTGATCATTCTGCATATTCATACTATACTCCTCCAGCACACCATAGCCAGCAAAGCCTGGGATCGGACACCACGTACTATGGTCCGGTCAGTGGAAGGATACCAAACCAAAGTGGAGACTCCGATGAGA
The DNA here is from genome assembly GCF_001619985.1 of Xylona heveae TC161. NCBI lineage: Eukaryota > Fungi > Ascomycota > Xylonomycetes > Xylonales > Xylonaceae > Xylona > Xylona heveae. The sequence goes on along the minus strand of NW_017264193.1, from coordinate 2,096,281 downwards.
TACCGTTACGACCGCATCCACAGCAAACAGATGCAGAAGCGTGGGCAGCGCAGAATGCCGGACCACCTCCGGCGCAGCCATTACCAAAGCGGCGGGGAAGGAAAAAGGATAAACCACGATCATTTTTCAAACGACCGTGGGTAGTGTACTGCTTGACCATTGTTCAAGTGGCCGTGTTCATTGCCGAACTCGTAAAGAATGGTAGGGCTGAAGTGGGAACATGATGACATTGAATTGTACTAACAGGTATCGACTAGGTAAACTGACCGGTTCGCCCATCATGATCCATCCTACTTTCAACCCAATGATTGGCCCCTCAACCTATGTCTTGATAAACATGGGTGCGCGTTTCGTACCCTGCATGAAGGCTCTCGATGGAGTTCAAAATGCAAAGACTCCTATCAATTGGCCTTGCCCAAACTGTACGACTTCGGATGCTACCAGCCCGACGATGCAGTGTTCGCTCTCCGAGCTTTGCGGTTTTTCAGGAGTTCCGAATCCCAAGCCTAATGGTTCGCTCAGTGATCAACCTCAACCTGACCAATGGTTCCGTTTCATTGTACCCATCTTTTTGCATGCAGGATTTATTCATATTGGATTCAACATGCTGCTTCAATGGTTGTTGGGCTCGGAGATGGAATTATCGATTGGTTCATTACGATTTGCTCTAGTATACTTTAGCAGTGGTATTTTTGGATTTGTCCTCGGAGGAAACTATGCTGCGACCGGTATCGCTTCTACGTACGTTAGCTACCTCTATGTGGACTATTGGGATCAACACTGACGATAACCGACAGCGGTGCATCTGGCTGCCTCTTCGGCATCCTTGCTCTAAACATTCTCGAGCTTCTTTACACCTGGAAAACGCGTCGCTCACCAGGTGTGGAGCTCATTTGGATTCTTGTCGAGGTGGTCATTTCATTCGTTCTTGGCCTGCTGCCTGGACTGGACAACTTTTCCCATATTGGCGGATTCCTTATGGGACTTGTACTGGGCATCTGCCTTTTGCGCTCTCCGGACTCTCTGCGCCAGAGGACAGGGCAAGGAGATCCGCCATACGCACCTGTTGTGCCACATAGGGATGCCGGACAGCCCTCCTTCGCTGCCAAGCTCAAGTCCGTTCCGGGGTTCTTCAAGCATCGCAAGCCTTTATGGTGGGCATGGTGGCTCATTAGGGCTGCCGCTTTGATCGGTGTCCTTATTGGGTTTATCGCGCTGATCAATAGCTTCTACACGGGAAGTAATACCTGCAAATGGTGCAAGTACCTAAGCTGCTTGGTAAGTCACGTCCTATCTATCCCTTCGGTCCTGCATGATAGGTACAATTGCTGACTCAATTTATTAGCCCGTAAAAGGCTGGTGCGACATAGGAAACCTTCATCTCGGAAACTCTACCTCAAGCAACAATAACAAGCGGGATCTCTTTGGTTTTGACGACGCCATCTTCCTCTAATCCTCTCGCGAATACCCCAAGATCGTGCATCAGATGGACGTTAGTTAGAGCTCTGACTTTATTTCCTTCATTCGAGGCATTCGCATGAGTGTGCAGCCCTCTTTCAGCTTTATTCACAATTGCCCAATAGCATCACCGGCGTTTACAGAAGGGGGCCAACTGTTTTTTTTTTTTTTTATCTCATTTCGCACTGCAATGCATTTGGCGTTGGAACTTGATAGATGTTTTTCTTTGATGGGCAAAAATATGGCTCAATTAGCAATTGTAGTATACCCTTTGAATATCAAAGTAAAACTTTGTACCCATTTGGGCATAACAAGTGCTCGTCTATGGGAGTCATGGAGCAGCATTGTGAATGATTGTTTGTTCTGGGTGGTGTTGCGCTTTACCCTTTTGGGAAGAAGTAGTAGCTATCGTCATTTTGACTTTGTAGCTTTAACCCCGATAAGATTCCAACCATAACTTCTCATAACATAAGTTAACACCTTCTTGCGTCAAAGTTGTTCGATCCCCCGTCATCGCATTTTGATGGCATCACCATCTCACTTCTGGATGCCTTTAATCATGAGTCAAAATGGCCGTGGCAAAAGGTTTTGATGAATTGATCACTTTTTTACTCGAAGCGATCGCTCTCTGTGGCGAGCAAGGTACGTTTTAAGCTTTTTTCCGTTATGGGTGGAAGTGTTGGACCCTTCCAAGCGACATGAAATTTTGAGCGCGAAGTAGCACCATGCCCAAACAGAGAAAATTATACAGCTTTGGCATCAAAGTAGCGTCGTATCTGCACAGACGCACGAGGTCATTCTATGCACCCTTGATTAGTCTGGTACCTGCATCAAAGCGCTTCTTTTTTTGGGGACCCTTGTTCGTCTTGAAGTCGTCTGTTCGAATCACGCTCGCGCCATATGTGAAGACATGCTTATTCTGAGGACGCTACTGATCATCACTCAACAGGCACAACTGTTGAAGAAATTATTGATAATATTTTTGTCTTCTACAAAGACTCCGAAACAGGAGCTCAAGAAGCCGGTGGCGCTGTCCATGGCGAGCACAACAAAGTGCCCGGGGTAGGGCAATCGCTGCAGTTCACAGTAGACCGGCCATTCCTGGAATGTGCCTGGCGGTGGTTGACTTCTCATCCGGATGTATACGTTGGAATGAAAAGACAAGCCAACAGACTGTCGCTATCAGAAATCGAAAATCTTCCGCTTGAGCCTCGATCTTCGGAAGCAGCACAGCATGACCAAACGCCTCAGCCATCCTCTAAGCAAGACGCCTCTAAGAGAAGACGGCAACAGACGTCCTCTCCTGCACCTGCTGAAGTGGAAGAACGCCCTGATGTTCAGCCAAAAATTTTTGTAAGCCAAGAGCGCATGTGGTATGCTCTGACTGGACATGGCATCGACTGGAAACGCATTCCATATTTGGAGTTTGTTATTCTTTCGTTGATTGGAGCATCGAAAAGAAAAGGCATCATACAGCCGGAGCTTGTCAAACTCTCGGCCCAAGATAAACGTTCTGTCCCAAAAAGAACCGCTGCTTTGGTTACCAAAGGATATATTGAGAAGGCGTCTACTTTGGCAAAAGGTTCTCACACCAGCTTGTGCATCCTCAAAAAATTCGCTGGGACACACGATGCCTTTCGAAGGGGCTTAGAAGGCGCCACCAAGGAAAATCCTACAGCAGAGGCCGCCAGCAGAGTCGACGAGCTCGACATTGCGCAGTTTGTTCAAAGCATTTTGGAGACTTTGCGAAACAAGACTCTCGTCACACGAGAAGAGCTGAAACACAAACAGGTACCTCCTAGCCACCGCATGTGATTCAATTGACTTGGAATGCTAACACCCTATTTAGGGAACAATCGACCGTCAGGCTCACAGGCGGGTTTTCTTTCGAGTCCTCCGTGAGCTTGAAGAATTGGGCATAGTCAGGCATGTCTCAGGCTCATTTCCGAATAGTGCCACCCCCAAATCCTTTTGCACCTGCTTGAAATTGCTTCGTGAGCCAGAGCCTTCTGAAATCAGTGATCTTCTTGGCTCTGCTCCTTCTTTGTTCCGAGCCATGTATGATCCGAACATGGACGAGATGGAGGACCATGTGTTCTCCGGGAGTGCAGACGATGGTGGTGCCGAGGTCACCTTTAGAACCGCGGATGATGAGGACGAGATTATGGAGGACGAAGCTGATCAAATGCAACTGGTGGAGCTCGAAAGAATCCTTCCATACTGGAGCCCTAGTCAACCACTTCCGAACATGTTGTTCGATGTGACCGATTTCTCCGGGCTAGAAGGCGCCAACACAATGGTAAATCCCAACTCAAGCCCATACACATTCTGACACACCGCTGACTTCGGCTAGCTCTTAAAATCGAAAGGAATGGGTCAGTTCTTTCTTAGACCACTCGAACAGTTATTGGATCGTCTGTCAGAACGATGGCAGCTTGCCCAGCCTCCCCATGTGCGCCATCTTTCACTCATTAGAGATACCGAGCAACTCTTGAGTGTTTCATGTTACAAATATTTCACCTACGAAAACTTTTCTCGACTTGTGGATATGGGCAATGCGGACTGGGAAGCAGTCGGTGTTCAGCCTGCAAAAGACAAAGGCAGCGGTCCAACGGGTCCACTCAGCAATGGTTCGCATGACTTCAGTACGCTTACAGCGTCAAAATTCGTTGGAAATGGCGACAAGTCTCTCTCCGAATGCTTGCAGGCCGCGAAAATACCGTTCTTCTTGACTCGTCTGGACGCTGTCCTCGAAAAAGCAGAGAACGGCCAATATTGTAAGTTCAAGAAAATTTCTTCCCAATACTTCTATATGCATGATTATATTGACGTCTGATCTAGCACTGAACTGGGCAGGACGGGGAGCTGATGGCACACCAAGTGTGCCGCTCGGTAGACCACCAAGATCCGATAGCTCACTAAGGCAAGTGGTTCAAGTCGACCCTGATGCACCGCGTAAGCCTCTCGGACGGCCTAGGAAATACGCAAAGGGAGAAGAACCATATAGCAGAGAAAACAAGGCAAAATTGAGGGCTGAAAAGAAGGCGGCGGCCGAAGCCTTGGCGAAGGGAAGGGCGGAGCGTCTTGCAGCGGCGTGGGCCGCAAGGAGAGCACAAAAGGCAGCCGGAGAGCACCAGTCACAAGAGCCAGAGGAAGAGTCACAACAACCCGCGAACGACCAGGATGGCGCAAGACTACGCACTCCAAGTGATGTTGAAGTGGAGTCCCCTCTCCCTCCACGATCCACTGTAACCAGAAGATCTCGCACGCGAGGATCTAACGCTCAAGATGTGGAAGAGGCGGATACGATCGTCCTTGCTTCGCCAACTCCCGAAGTTCAGGACGAGCCTCCTTTGGACAATGTCAACGGTGCTACACCTCAACCTGCATCTGAAACCGGCGAAGCAGATCAACTATCGTGTCCTGGAATCTATATCAATCCGCCTGGTTCCGCTCGTCCTAAAGTAAAAGGCAGGGGTCGTCCACGAAGAGCTATAATAGCCGTTTTTAAATCACCAAGGTTAAGAGACCTCGGTTGGTTTTGCAAAACAAATAGGAGTGTACGATTTGCCACGCCTATTGCTGCAGAAGAACGCCCATCTTCACCTTTACCCACGAATGAACCTCGGAGCATCACCGGGAAAAGGCCAGGGGTGTCGTTAGCGATGGATTTGGAACCAGCTAAACGCCGAAGGGGGCGCCCTTCGAAGCAAAGCTCTCCTGATTCTCAACCCCAGCCCTCAAAGGGATCTTCATCTTCAGACATTGCTTATGAAACATCTCCAAGTGTGACTACAACGACGGAAAACAGCAATATTAGACCACTGTTTATTTCGGATTTCTTGTGGCTTGGGTCCTTGGCTGCTTCTTTACAAAGCCGGAGCGGCGCATGGGACAAATCCGGGGGTTTATATGAGACCCCAACGATTCTTAGTGCGACGAGCCATCGCGTGCCAGAGCCACTAGAGCCATCTCCAAAGCGCAGAAAAGTCATTGCTCCAGTGACACCGAGGAAAAGCCAACGCCAAGCAAAGGGCAGCCCGGCGGGGCACAAAGACAGCCCAAGGCCCAAGCGAAGAGCAATATCTCCTCAAAACGAGCAGGTCAACGCCGAATCTCCAGTACGACAAATCACACCTTCAGATGCTGGGCGAACTGCGGAAAGTGGCCTCGGTGAAACCCAAGTTGGTACAGAAGATGGGACTCGTGAACAGCCCGTTGACCGGGCTCAAGCTACTCAAGCCGAAGCTGCGACAAGCAGAGAGACTCCGGTTGACGCCATTCAGGAATCGCAAACCATAGAATACGAATCCGGTGATTTGCCAACGTTGCTTGAAGAAAGAACAAAATTCAACGTTCGAGATGACTCTAAGATAACCTTGGGTGGCGGTACTGTTGGGTTCCAGAGATCCAAGATAATTCTGGAAATTCTGGAAAAATGCGGAGGTGCTTACCCCGGTAATCTTGAGATCATTTATCCGTTTCTCACTGCTTGGGTGAAGCTTGGACGCGCTGAACCCGATCGATTAACTGTTCAAAAAGCAGTAAAGAATCTCGTCGATTCTGGCAAGATTAAGAAATTGAAATTTGTTTTTAGAGACAAGAAGGGCACAATGGCAACCAAAGACATTCTTATCAAACCAGAGGTTTCGCCCAATTCAGCAGTGGTGAGGAACATACAAGAAAACATGATCAAAGCCGATCCGTGGTTGCATCTGCCAGAAGGGGCAGAGATCGCAGAAAAGTACCAAAAGAGAATAATCCAATCGACGCGTCAGATTGCAATGAGACAAATCGGCGAGAAGAAACGGACTGGCGACAAGTCGCGGACCAGAAAGCGGGGCAACGTGTGGAAGATGAAGAATGGGTTTTCTGGCGAAGATGAAGACCGAATGAGGGCCGAGATCGAGGCTCTCGAGGCGTCCGTGAATGCAGAACAAGGAGCATTGGCGGAAAAGATTGCTCAGCTGGAAGCTTTGAAGCGGAATATAGCGTTTGGCTCTCCGGACGTGACCGAAAGCCGGGACCAGGCTCCTCAGCCAACTAATGCTCGGGCAAGGAGTCGTCTCTATCGACTTCAGCGGCCACAGCGGCCAACAGGCCCTGGCGCACTGGAAGACGGAGACCAACAGCAACCTCTTCCCATAGACCCTGCGCTGCTAGCCCTTTCCAGTGAAACAACCTCACTTGCAGATTCAGCACACCGTCAACAGACTTTCACCGAGAAACTCGCGAGTCTCCATAGAGAACGACGGCGCAAATCTCTAGCGGACCCAGCTCTGAAGGTCGCTCCTGTGCGTGGTCGATCACAGGGCGATGTCTCTGCCAAGCGGCCTTTACCGACTTCTTTGGAAGACCTTATGGAGCGTTGTGTCAAACGGCGAAGACGAGCATACCAACCAGCGCTGCAGTCATCTTGGCGAAAATTTGCGCGCGAAGTTGAGACGGTGCAAGCCTGGGAGATTGAAAACCCGACCATTATCGATCAACGCCGAGACGGCTGGCACTTCATAAATCATAAAATTCCAGACCAGGATACCTTAGTCAGTGTACCATCTCAGCGGCTCCAAATTGTCTTCCAGTCTGGTCACCCTGAGCCTGACTTGGCTGAGGCTGGGTCTGATGACGAAAGATCGCCCACTCCTGCTGAAGCCTGGGAGCGTGCAGACTTTGAAGATGTAACGGCTTCTGGAAGAGAACAAATGCGGCCACCGAGATTGATACCATCGAAGCCATCATCGCGAAATAAAAGACAACTGACAACAAGAAGGCTTACGTCTCTAGCTGAGAAAGCCGCATATGATGCAAAGGTTAATCTCGGCGTTCTGGAAGAAAATGATAGTAAGTTATGGCTTTGTTTCTAATAGTCACTCGCCAGTGCATCTTCTAACATCAGACCCAGGCATCTTCAGGTCTCGCCGCGTGCGTGGTCCAAACTCGGACACTGCACTTTCGCCTGAAATGGAACATAAGCTGCTGACTGCGGTCATTGTGGTCCGCACGCTTACAGGAGGATTAGAGAGAAACATTGATTGGATCATTGTTTCACGTATTTTTGAGCCAGAATACCCGCAGAGATTCATTCAACAGCGCTGGTCTGCTCTTCAGCCAAAGTATCGGCTACACATTGACAACCTTCAGTCGGAATTTCAGGAAGTCTTTGCTCAAGCATATGAAGAAGACCGCGTGCCTCGTATTGACTATGACAATCTTTTGGCATACGATTGGTCTTGGTTGGTAAGTTGGGCTCAGCGAGCTTTGGATTTGCAAAAGTAAGTGAATGAGCCATTTGAATGCAATAAATGTTCCTGTACTGATCACCACGCAGTGTGCAAGGGCCACCTGATCTCCCAGACAACCGCAAGAGATTGGATGACATGTACGAAGTTCGCGACCTTCCTGACAACGCTTCGACATGGAGAGAGGAATTCACCAGCCAGAATGTTACAATGCTGAAGCGAATTTCGACCGTTAAATCTGTTCCGTTCACCCTTCCATTTGCTACTTCCAAGCTTTCCTATACGGACAAAGGGGAAGAAGAAAAGCAAAGGGAAATGGAACAGAAGAGATCGCTCGCTCGATCCTGGGTTCGCGCAAACATCTTCACCTACCCAGAGATATATAATCCCGACAAAGCACGCGAGAAGTTCCTCGGCATCAGCAGTGATTTACTCGATAAGGCCGTGCACGCCCTCCTGCAAGAAAGGTCCATTATCGAATCAAACAAGGGTCGACTCGTCCCAGGCCGCAACTATGACATTTCCGACCATTTTCTTAAGTCGTCACGAAAAACCCTCGAGGAAAATCACTTTGTCCGCGCCGTTGCATTTAAACACATTCTTGACCAAGCATTCGCGGACAAGGGTTCCATTGACTTTTCGTATCATGCAGAGGACGGCGACGTCATGGCCGTCATAAACCTCTTAGCCAACGGTCGTGTTCGACTGGTTCCCAAGAATCCACCAATGAACAAGTTTGGGCTCACCGATGGAGGATACCGGACGAGATTTATGCAAAAATCGCGATTGATCTTTGACGTCGAAGTTCGTCCTTCGACAACATATATTCAAGGTCTCCCACTTGAGCCGCTTCCTCCGCCTCCAATGGATGAATTTGCATACCAAAGTTCTCAATCACAGGATGGCAATACCCATGATACTATTGACGTTGGTCAAGTACCTACGACAGTTATAGCACAGGGGCAAATAGCCGCATCCCAACAAAAGCGGATCCCCTTTTGGGTAGACATTCATGAAAACTTCAACCCCGTCATGTGGCGTCTCGCGCTGGCCGCAGTGCTAAGTATCATGGCGCTTCGTCCCGGAATCAATGTTCGCCAGCTACATACCGCGACACGCCCCTGTTTTGACGAATGGGAGTTGCAGCTGTTATTGGAATGGCTCGTTGAAGCAAAGGCTGCAAGAAAAGTCGGAATGGTTGCCAGTGATGGAGACGGAGAAGTAGGAGCAGAAGCCATTCGTAGCCTCAACAGAGCCACTACCGCCGCCGCAGCAGCAGCAGATGCCACCATATCCGAGACCGGGTACGCGCCTGAGGAATGGTGGTGGACTGTCCTCAGACCAGAACCGAATGTCTCGATTCATCACACTGCTCATGATCTCAGGGGTCATGGTGTCGCGCAACAGACTACTCTTGATAATCCTCCACCTCAGCGCGAGGAACCTACAATGATTGAGTAGTCCCGCACATTTTGCACGATCAGTTACGAATACCGGCTTTTGCAGACAGATTTTTTTTTTCTCCCCTTCTTCTTTCTCTTCTTCTTTCTGTTCTATTTTGTTTTTGTTTTTTCCCCTGCTATTGTTTCGTCCACCCTCCGTATCTCCTGCAGGAGTCTTTGATCTCTTACTCTTATTTCCACGCAAGCATCGGGGCGAAACTTCATTGGGCGTTGTGAGCAAGTCTTTATCGTTATATTCTTCCACTGGCGATATTTTTATTTCGAGGTCATCCTGGGAACTTCTTTGCCTCAAAATCGGCATCATACGGAATGGGGAATGGAGGAATAGGAGTATTTGTTTGAACTTTTTCCACTTCTTTTTTTTTTGTTTCATTCCTTTAGCTGACTATTCTCTGCGGTACCTCACAGTAGCTATAGTCGCTTGTACTCAATTACGTACAGTATTCACTACTCTGAGTGGACTCACTTTCTGTGTCAGATAGTCAAGTGAAGTGATCACATTGACAACTCAAGATTTCGATCGATGGACGGACGGACGGAAGAGAATTAATTCGTGCATTTGGAGTAATTGGATTGACTGTCCGCTTTGGGGGGAAAAAAAGGGCCTCTTGCTTCACTGTCTCTTTTTCCGCCAATTGAGACACAATGAAGGAGGGGTGAACGCCGAGATGATATATACAAAAAGAAGGCTGTCACGTTTCTTCTGATAAAGGTAAAAGAGGCGCGGAATACAAAGACAAGAAATGAAAGTGAACGCTGCCAGGTACGTGAACGAGTTTGAGACTATGCCAGTTCTCCTACACTCTTTGTTACACCCAACTCCCCTCCCCCCACTTCCTTTCTCTCCGAGGACATTGAATTCTGGATTCGAAAAGGAATGAACCACCACCACCCTCTTTTCCCCTCATCAAAAAAGAAGCAGATGATGATGATGTGGAAAGAGAAAGAAAGAAAAAAAAAAGAAGAAGAAAGAAAAAGAAAAAGAAAAAGAAAAAGAAAAGAAAAGGAAAAGGAAAAGGGAAAACGCTGCAACGAAACCGCCATTTAACACCCACTCCTAACCCACGAATGAAAAGAAAAAGAAAAGGGTGGGGGGATTACAAAAATAACAATTTCTTGACGACCATGAAAATCAATGCGGCTGCGACGCCGTAGATGGCTCTGTCTAGCCAGTCTGGTACAGGGCGATTATCTGGTATACGACGCGCAGATTGCACTTGTGATGGCGTTTGCGCTGTTGTCTGCTGCTGTGACGGATGCTGCGTTTGAGCTTGCACGGGAATATTAGGCTGTGGAGATGATGACGTGGAGGAAGATAACGAGGGGAAAACAGAGGATGAGGTAGGACCAGGAGCGGGACCAGGGGCTGAGGACGAAGGATGGGATTCAGGGACTGGGTGAGGATGAGAAGACGTAGGTGTTGGTTGAAGAGGGACGGCATGGGCAGGACGGGCGGCGGGGGCTGTTGTTTCGGGATGTGAAGATGATGAAGCGGCGGTTGTGGTGGCTGGTGCAGGTCTTGGCGCGGAAAGGGATGAGGGTGATGAAGAAGAAGAAGAAGAGGTTACTGGGGCCGGCTGGACAGGAAGGGGTACTTGAGCGGGGGCTGTCGAAGACGAAATGGTGGACGGTGATATTTTTGATGGTGGAGGAGTGTCAGAAGTAGTGGAAATGGGCAGTAATGTTCCTGTTTGCGCCATTGACCTGACTTCCGAAGCATGCATTTTCTCTTCTTCCCTGGCGTAACCCTCTGGCCCAGCGCTACTGGTGCTGCCCGGTTGCATTTCATCACGATATGCGAGTCGTAACTCGGGTGGCACGCCATCAATATCTGATTGTGCTTGTACTGATGCTCGCGCTCCCTTTTCCGTAGCGGTGTTCTCGGATGAGGAGGGTGGTAATGTAGTTTTCGGGCCTGTACTTTCGCCGGCGCTGGCGCCAGAGCTCTCAGCTTGACCTTCTGCCTCGTTGATAATCTCCTCGTTGCTCTTTCCACACGCGCGACATGCCCATTTACGGCTTTCATTTGCCATTCTCCTCCGTGCAGCATCATCGCACTCTAGTCCGCCTACTTGCCCCTTGGGGTCGCTGTCCATGAAGCTCCGGATCGCAATCAGCGCCGTACGAATACCCCATGCAGGCTGCCATAATTCTTCATGATGTCCGCTTATGCTGAGACATATCTCGCGATTGACTTCAAAGCGCCCTGTAGGGGTCAGGAAACGAAATGCTGGGGGCTTTAGTGGATAGTCTGCAGGCAGCACGATTCGACCGTGGTAGAGTCCTTTGGCGTAGGGCGAGGGCTCCGGCGGGCCGCGCAGGGTAAAGTGCCATTCAAATAGATTATCTTCAAGTGGTGAAGCAGCGTATTCGCCTGAGGGGTGATGGGCAAGCTCAGAGGCTTCCTTGACTATCGAAGGAAGGTGTTAGCTAAGATTGGCCTGAAGGCAGGCTGTAGCAAAGGGAATATTCATTTGAGCAGCAGAATTTTCTTGATATTCACAAGTGTGCAAGATCAAGAGTAGGTAGGTCAAATTCAAAGAGCTTACGTATTCTCTTCACGGTCGGGGATTTGCTGTTGAATTGTGTACCACCAGTCGTTGGTGACATGGTGGCAGGTAGGAGATGGGAGACACGTAGAGCCACAGGTTTGGATCAAGACAATCACACTAATCAAAAAAATCAAAGGTCTAGTGAGAAGTCGTAGTGTATGCGTTACATGAGTTTTTCGACAGTTCAATAAGTCAATAGATTCAAAAGTGTTAGTTGTTGATGTTGATATTGCTATGGCATCATCGCGTCTTTGGTGGAGGTTATCGCTACGGCAGACTGGGGAGACCAAAGATGGCTTACGTAATCGGGGTCCCTCGTGCTAGAGCCACCTGGCGTTGTCTGTGAGTTGAGTTGCTGCTGTCAATACTGAGTTGCTCCTTGTACCTGTCGCGAGACCCTCCCCCAAAGGAATCTCGAAACGTCAACCTTCCCTCATCTCCATTCCTTCGTCTTGGAGCATTGACCTCTTTCACCATCTGGTCCTCGATCGACAATTAGATTCCTCATCATGGTCTCCTGGAAACTTTCTACTCTAGCACTGCTGTCCCTTCGGGCGCTGGGCGCTCTTGCACAGGCTGAGGTGAGTTTTATGAGCCTAGCAGGAAAGAGCTCTCTCTGCTCTCTCTTTCCCATATTATTGCATCTTCTGCCATGTGCCAATTGTGTTAATTTCGAAGGCAAACAATCGTCACACTTCGCATGCCTCTAATCCTCTTTGGTTTATCACTGACAAAAATGTCGTAACAGGCCCCTCTCGAGGACGAATCCGTTCAGTCCCCTAATCTTGCCGTGTCTGTCTCAGCGTCTTTCCCTTCATCGGAGATCTTTGGCGTGAAGCTGGTCAACGGTCACCCCACCCAAGCTGTGCTGTCCTTTACCAATGAGGAGCCGAACCCAGTGACCGTCGCAGTCGTCGGTGGTTCGCTGTGGACTCTATCCGACGAAGCCCAGAACAGCATCAACATCCGCAACGTGACTACGACGCGCTACAATGTCGAGATCCCCGCTGGTGCCAAGGAGAGCTTGAGCTACAGCTTCGCCACGGACTTGCACCCGCAGGACCTCCGCCTCAACCTGGTTGCGCTCTTGCACAATGCCGAGGGTGCCTTCTTCTCGCTCAATGCCTTCAACGAGACGGTCAGCGTGGTTGAGCCTGATATGAGCATCTTTGATCCTCAAATGTATGTCTCTTTCTTCCATTCCCTTATTTTCCAAACGTGACTAACATCTATCGATTACAGAATCTTCCTGTACCTCGTCCTGGCCGCCGGTTTCGCAGGCACCATCTACTTTATCTACAACACCTGGATTGCGACCCTGTTCCCTCAGAAGCGCCGCGGCGGTAAGGGCGGCGAGCGCGCCAAGACCTCTTCGCACCGTGTCAAGAAGGTCGATCCTGCCGACCAGGTTTCTGTCGTTGGCGCCGACGGCCCTGCCGTTACCTCCGGAGCCAAGGCCTACGATGAGAGCTGGATCCCCGAGCACCACATTAAGCGCCCCGAGGCACGTCGCGTCAAGAGCGGCACCCCCCAGCGCGCCAAGTCGCGGGGATAAATTATTAGCTTTGGCTAATTTTTCTCTTTCCTCATCATTGCTGAAGAGCTGTTGAAGAGTATCGGAAGCGGAAGATGTTGGCGCCTTTGGTATAACGCGCTGAATCGAATTGAGCCGGGAAAACTGGAAGGAAATTGGATCGATCGATGGATACATGTATTATACAACGTACGTGTGATTCTTGTCTTGTTGTGTAGCATTGTATGATGGCATTCAGGAGACGGAAAAAGAGGATAAAAGAGGATAAAGTCTATTGGATGAGACACCAAAGCGCCAGGCAGACAGATTGGCATTTGTTTTTCTTTGATTGGCGGGTAGGGATGATATTTTCTGTCAGCCCATTTTACTGTCTCATTTCGTGATGATCTTTGAAAAGGAGTGGAATCCATGGATATATGCATACTACCTTGTTCTTTTCTCCGTCTGCTCATTGTCGAGAAAGTAAAAAGAGCAAGGGAAATCCAAAAAAAAAAAAAAGAATTCATACGATCTGCCTGCCCTTGTAGGCCGGGTCTTGCATTTATAGTTCCCAATGAAGATTTCTCATGAATGAAACATTTAACATTGACATTGCAATTAGCACGATAATAAGAACCATTTCAAAGTGCACTTCAGATGTTTTGAAGAATGAAATAATTTTTATTTGTCTTGCAAGACTATGTGCCACACACAAATTGACACATTTACATGACGGGGCATCTAGATCATGTCGTACGAGGGGTGAACAGATGACTGAGGAAATGAAAAAAAGGGAAATAGGGGGGGATTGTAAAGGGGGCTCTATAGACATGAAGAAATAAAGCAAGCCACTGCATAAATAGGTCAAACCAAAGCCCGAACTCTCAAGTCTGCGCCACTCTCGAACATGATGCTTGTGCCTTAGGGGGTAGATAATGAAAAAAAAAAAATAGGAGGGTGAAATTTAAAGAAGCAGGAACATACATGATGGTGAATCTTCGCGGGGAATAAACACATGAAACAAGCCCATTCCAAGGAGAAAAAAGGCAACGGGGGATTGTGGGAAGAAAGGTATTGGGGTTAAGGGGGTGTTGGAAGGCGAAAAACGAAAAATGTCATGGGAGGGATTCTGAATGTAGAACAGGGGCACAGGGCATAGAGATGGCAAAAGCGAAGCCAAGCATAAGAGCTCACGCATCGAACAGAAACGCAACATTCGAAGCGGGTGGGGCCCAAATGAGCAATCGCCAGCGCTGGTTGGAAGCGCAGCGTACACGCGAGCTGTCCGTCCACGTTTCAGGGCTCCTCTTTGTCGTAGGAGAAAGAGACCCATTGGGATCCCTATTTGGCCCGGACCAGCATGTTTACACTTTGCGGGTTGACTCCGCAAACAGCAGATAATCCGAAGCAACGCCATCCCGAAAACGCCCCCGTCTTCGCCAAAGTTAGACAGTCGGGATCACGCATTTTACATGTCCATCGAGTCAGCGTTTTCGGCGAAGTTGAAGCCACCCTGCTGCTGGGTTTGAGTACCGAAACCAAAGGTACCACCCTCGCCTTGCTGAGGGGCGATCTCGCTAATATCGCCAGCGGCCTCCTCCTCATCAGAGAAATATCTCTCAATGATGCTGTAAGCCTTCATGTAGATATCCTCATTGGCGTTGTTCTGGCAGTCGTGGATCTTCTCCATGCCACCGGCCTCCTCAATGAACAAGGCGAACTTGTTGATGTTCTCGGCAGCGTTGCCAGCAGCCGCATTCTTGTCAAGCTCGCCAACCTTGAGGATATTCTCGAGGCCGTCGAGAGCGACCTGGATAATCTTGTTGTCGGGGCAGGTGAGCAGCTCACAGAGGGGCTTGATGCAGCCTTGGGATACCAGGTAGCGGATCTGTTCAGGCTTCTGCAATCCACCAGACGTAGCGTTGGAGATAGCCCAGCAGGCCTCCTTTCTGGTCTTGAAGTCGCCATTGGACAAGAGGTTGATAAGCGGAGGGATGAGGTTGGCATCAACGACAGCTTGGATCTGAGTAGAGTTTCCAGCAGTAATGTTGGAGATGGTCCAGCAGGCCTCCTTGCGGATACCGTCCTTGGAGGAGCCCAGGAGCGAGAGGAGAGCAGGCAGAGCACCACAGTTGATGACCACCTGAGTCTGAACATCGTCACCAGTGACAATGTTTCCGACGGACCGGAGGGCCGGGGTTTGCACAGAAGTCGAGGCATGCATGAGAAGCTCTACAAGACGACGAGGGATACCAGCCTCGATGACGGACTGGATCTTGTCGTTGGAACCATCTGAAAGGTACGAGATGGCCCAGCAAGCATCGATAAGGACCTCATCATCCAGGGAGTAAACAAGCTTAGCAAGGACGGGCAAAGCGGGAAGAATCTGTCGAAATAAAATTAGAATGTTGACGAAGATATTTCAAAAGGCGTCAAACAGAAAAAACTTACAGTATTCCAGTCCGGCTGGGGAGTCTTGCCACGGCAGAAGTTGCTCAAGGTCCAGGTGGCATTGCGAAGCATGCTCAGCTTGCGGCTGTCACCCAAAAGGGCAAGGAGGGGTCGGAGGGCACCGGCACCCAAAACATAGTCACGGCAAACAGGGCTGTCACCAGCAATGTTACCCAAAGCCCACACAGCCTGCTCTCTAACGTCAGGCTCGGGGTTGCTCAGCAGCTCCACAAAGACGGGGACGGCACCAGCTTCAATGACGACCTGAGTCTGCTGGGCGGATCCAGAAGCAATGTTGGTAAGAGCCCAAGCAGCTTCAAACTGGACAAGGGTATGAGGCGAAGAGAGAAATTGGACAAAACGAGAGACGACACCAGTCTTGATGACCTCCTCAATTGGCGGGTTACGCTCCTTGGATAGAAGCTTTCGGAACTTTGTGGTAGCTTGGATCTGGGCCTCGATGTCCTCGGAGAAGACTCCCTTGACCATTTGAGGAAGCTCCTCACTGAGCTAAACATGATGATTTGCGTTAGCTAATGAAAACACCACGCGAACTATGTGGAGAACACAAAAAAAAAGCTGCTAGGGCCGACTGAAGAAAAGGGGGGCAAGCTCGGTTGCCGTTCACCTGCCAACAATCGGTCGAATAGTGGCGACCGGGGCAAGCGAGAGAAAACGAGAAAAACAAACGTGAGGGAGGGGCAAACATGGTGCTGAATGTGAGACAGTAAAAGCAAAAAGAATCAAAGGTGTAATGAAGTAGAACAAGAGTGTATAAAAAGAGCAAGACATGCATGGAGGGGTGTTGGGGTGTAAACGAACCTGGCTGGCAATGCTACCGCCCTCATCATCGCTGTCCTGGTGGGAGTCGACGAGGCCACCGCCTACAGTAACGCCTCCATCGCGGGATTGAATGCCTCTTCTCTTGGCCAAATTCTCCTCACGCTTGGCCTTTCGAATCTCAACCTGTTGTTCCTCACGACGACGACGGAGCTCATCGGGCTTGAAGGTGTTCTTGGCCTTGAACTGGGTACGACGGTGCTCGGGAATGTAGCGGTCCGCCATGGTGGGAACTAATTCGTAATTCGGATTATTTTTTCTTTGTTGAGGAAAAGATGAAAATAAAGAGAAAAGAAAAAGAAAACGATCCCTTGTTTGCAAACGTGGGGGGTGTTTGGGATGTTCGAGGGAGAAGAAGATGAAAAGGATAAGAGAAGTTGAAAGTGAGTTTGTGAAAGATGATGGAACCGAAACTACCGCCCAAGAGAGGAAGAAGGACCCAATCCCGCTTTCGCCGTTTTAGGAAATACCACTGCGAGTCACGTGAATTTTGGCTTTGTCATTTCTGAGTCATCCTTGCGTTGCCAGTTGTTTCCCCATATTGACTGCGCGAGAAGCGCGTCGATACGCGTTTCCCCGGCCCTAATGCTCAACGTCTCATATACGGTTTGTTGACATAGAGAGCAAACGATGCCATTCACGACAATACAGTTAAAATGAGATGTGACTATAACGGCAAAACATTGGCACCTGCTGTTTTTCAGAGCTCCCATCGTGATTGCTTAAAGGATTAATCTTCGAGGCCAAAAATTTCACCCATTCTACACAAGATGGATGATATTCCTCCTCCCAAAGGTTACGTCTCGATTGAGGACGTTTGCAAGCAACTTAACAAGACTGTGAACGTGATTGGTATCCTTGTTGACTATATGCCTGCATCTGCAACAAGAGGAAAAGGTAGTATTGTCGACCAAAACAATCAAGTCTATGAGTGCATCCAACTTACTTCCGCCAAAATACTAGATTACCAAATTACATTCGCCATCACTGATATGAGCCAATATTATTCGAACGGCTCATTGAGAGTGAAATGTTTCAACAGCAACTTGAAGGAGCTGCCTGCAGTTCAGGGTACCGGTGATGTGGTGATTTTGCAAAAATTCAAGGTACAATTAATCAAAGTGCATGGTCTCCAGCATTGAAGATCCTGCTGACGAGGTAGTAGATTACGAGTTACAATGGCAACATTACACTCTTGTCAAGTAGCTGGTCTCATTGGACTGTGTTCCCCGCAAGCACAATACCTGTCGAGCTGAATCCCAAGGAGCCAAGTATCCCACACTGCCGATCTCAGCGCGTTAGAGTACCGCCTTCGCCTGCGGAGTGCCTTTATGCCGTCCAGCTTTGCAACTCTCAGGACAGGAGCCAATTTACTGTCCCTGCGGAGGTACCAGCCTCCTTAGAGAAGCCTGATTCGAATGGCCGAGTTATTACGGCGTTTCCGGCAAAGGACAAATTCTCTCTCGTCAAGGATGTCGAAGTCGGTTCATTTTATGATCTGGTCGGCGAAGTTATACGCATATTTAGCGGGAACAGTGTCATTGAAATGTACGTGACGGATTATACCCAGAATTACAATCTTTACAATTATCGGTGGGTGCATGACAAAGAAGATGCCACCTCACGGGACGGCGATGAATATGGGTACACTTCTTTTAGAAAGCCAGACAAGCAGTGGCCAGGACCTTACGGCAAAAGAACTTTACGTGTCTCCCTCTGGGGTAATCATGCCTTTTATGCGCAAGAAAACGTTAAAGTGGGTCAGCATGTCTTGCTACGAAATGTCCGAATGAAAATGGATCAGTGTAGTCAGCTGGAGGGAACCATGTTCGACGATATGAAGTTCCCTGACCGAGTGGATGTCTCGATTCTGAAGCCAAATCACGATCGTGTGAAAGAGGTGAAAGACCGAGCCGAAGATTATTGGGAAAAGAACAAGACACAAAAGGAGAATTATCTTCAGCAGATACACGGCATCAAGAGAAAAGGTGGCAATCCAGGTCCAGGAGAATCCAAGAGGGCGAAGAAGAATAAGAAAAGGGCTCAGAAGAAGAGAGATGTGAGAAATAAGGACCAGGAAAGTGACAAAGGAAGCGACCCCGATGATAACGAAGGAAAGGAGGGGGGTAAAGAGGAAGAAAGGGAAGCTGAAGACGAGCCTTTTGATCAAAGTAAATTGAACAAGCATGGTGAGAGTCAACCATGGCCGACTTGTCGACAATCACGGCTAAGTCTTAACAATAGTGAAAGCCAACCATCCTGCCTACCCCGTCATACCGGTGTCCGAAATTGTCGAGAAGGACCTGTACGAACGCACCTCCCCCAAAGGGACCAATTTCAAGGTACCTTTTCTTAATGCCAAATGTCGAGCATGCGTCAGAATAGTCGATTTTTACCCGCCCAAGCTGGAGGATTTCGCCATACGAGTAAATCCAAAAGAAGCGCATCAGAAAGAACCAAGTTTCAGTGACGACGAACAGGGTTTTCACTGCAGCCCGATTCCTGAATCCCGAAGCAGATGGCAGTGGAGATTCTGCCTTCTCCTTGAAGATGGGCGGTCATCTTCGTCCTCAAGCAATGAAGAGGTGGACAGACTGCAATTGATTGTGGCAGATATGGATGCAGTCTTTTTGCTCGGGATGGATGCAACAGAGTGAGCACTCTTCCAGCTCAATACCTTTATTGCCCTTACCTTCTTGCTCGCTTCATCATATGTCCGATGGCGCTTTCTTCAATTCATACTAATTCATTCCTTGACAGTCTCCGCAATGACGAGAATGCTCTCTGCAAGCTTCGCGAAACTCTTTTTATCCTCTGGGGCGATCTTGAAGAGCAAAAACAAGCTGCTGCTGCTGCCGCCGCCGCCGCAAGATTGAAGGCCCACACGGTCATTTCTCCACCGATAAACTCCAACGTGCTCCAACCCCTCGATTTAAACAGTCGTCACATCGGATCTCATTTAACACCAAGAAAACAGTCGACCCAGGCTGTTCCGTCTACAAAGGCGGAGAAGCCCAAGTCCAAAGATATTCAACCTCCTCCATCAAAACCTGCCCCACCATTATCACCTCCTATTCAGGCGCAAACGCTGCCTAAATCTTCCGCCAAACCATTCATTTGCTGCATTAAAGAGTACGGTGTCAAAGTTCCAGTCACAATGCCGCTTTCTATTCCCAGACCTCCTCCAGGCCAGGCCGAGGACGACGAATACCCTACCTTCGACCTAATCGACGACATGGGATGTCGCTGGGAACGCAGGTTTCAGCTTTGGGGCACGACAATCATGACTTGACGTGAGCCATCTCTAAAAGTATTCGGCGTTTGCTGGTTCTCAATCGATGTAAACTTTTGACAATTTTTTTTTCCTCAAGGCGAACTTCTCCTCTAAGCAGCATTTGGGCGTTTTGATATCAACACGACGCTTTTCTCACTTTTAATTTTCCCTTTGCCATCTGCTTTTTGGTTTCAGCTCTTTGCATTGGTCATGGTACTAGGTACTGGGCATTATATCGGCGTACTTTAGGTCTTTTTCAAGCTTGACACAGTTCAGGTTCCACGCTTGACAACCGTCACAGAAAAATGCGTCTTGGGTGTCTGTCTGTCTAGGATTTTGTCATGCCTTTCCCTTCCTTGTTACTCGCATTTGAATTAGACGGTTGAGTGGTCGATACCCGTTTTTATTTATTTCCATTTACAGCATAGTCATTTGTCATTTGATGTACTCGATGCATATAGCTTGAACGAACCGTATTTCCTTTTTTGCTCCTCCATTTGAGCAGGCGAGATTTTTCAAAGAGCAGGTACGTTGATGTTTTGTTGTAATTTTGGGATCTCATTTTCTTTTCTTTTCTTTTCTTTTCTTTTCTTTTCTTTTCTTTTCTTTTCTTTTCTTTTCTTTTCTTTTCTTTTCTTTTCTTTTCTTTTTTCTTTTTTCTTGTCGTCCAATAAATAATTCTATAATGCTTCAATTTGATACATGAATGGGCCGTGACATGGGCTGCGGACGGCAGATTGCAAGCGCGGAGTGCGTAGTGCGGGCTAGATAACTGATAGGTAGATAGATAGATTCGAACATAGGTCTATATGGGCGTGGGTATATGTACACATATATATATAACAGAAAATATACGCCGAGATGAAAGTAAGATGGTACGAACGAAGAGGAAGAAACGGTATGTATCGTACGTTTTGGTGATGATGATGAAGAGTTGATGGTGAGATGAAGAGATGAAGGTGAGAGGCTGAGTAGATGAGAAGATGAGAGGATGTGATATGTAAGGTAGGGAGGTAGTAGAATGACAAATGTACGATATGTACGATATGTACGTGGAAGTATACGTAGCGCGACGTGAAGAAGAAAGTGGTACATGTCCCACTCGACCATCGAAAGATGCTTCTGAGATATCCTGAGATATGTATGGAGATGTGAGATCCGTATACATAGAGTGGGATCGTGTGAATGGGATAAGTGATCGAATCGAATGAGATCGGTATGAACTGGATAAGAGATCCCACAGGAAATGGAGGAATATGGATCTCGGATGAACGGAAATCAAGTCGGCAGATCAGTCGTGGTAGAAGGCTCATTAGTGCGCCACTCTCGTCGAGTCGCGCCGCGCAAATCATCGACATTCAGCAAATCGATGCCTTCCTGGACGAGCACATCCCAGATATGATTGCGCAGCCTGAGCGGCCAGGCGGGCAGGCTCCAATAGCGGGCCTGCAGGCCGCGCGCGTGGGCGCCGCGGATCTGGCCCCGAATACGCTCGATTTGCCACTTGGTCAGGTGGAGGCGCCAAGGGATACCAATTGTTTTCTTGAACGAGAAGCTGGCATAGTACGAGTTGCTGGTAGAGTATGGTTCCAGTTGCTGGGAGGAGCTGTCTGCAGAGTCATCGCGAGTCGACCAGGGCCGGTGCGGCCGGTGGTGGGGGCGGCGATGATGCCGGGAATTAGAATCTTCTTCGTTGGGCTCGTTGGAGGAAGAAGACCATTCTTCAATCTCGGTTTCGACAGCGCTACTTCCTTCCCCCTTGACGGACTTGTATCCTGTGAATAACCAATCATACCAGCGGCTGCTGCCTCGGTGTGCTCTTTCGTCCCACATCTGATTCAGCGGCGCGTCGTAGAAGATGTACCGGTACGTGGTATTTGCGGTCAGGAGGTCAAATGGTGCGTCGCCAGTGGCGACAATGGTGAGAGGTCGGCGGACGACGTCGGTACCGTTGAAGTAGGAGAGATAGTTTCGAGCGCGCAGCGGCTCGAGCTGGTCGAGTACGAGTGGCCAGATGTCGCGGCCGTAGGTCTTGAAGTCGATCAGCAGGGTAAGCGTCTGATCGGGGTCCGTGTCAAAGACGCCTCGAGGAGATAGAGTGAAGGAGAATGATGATGACGATGATGATGATGATGATGCGATGGATGGTAAGGTGGAGTTGTCGAGTACGACTGGTTTGTCCGCGATGTTATTGTCGTTATTGTTGTTACTACTGGAAATCAGGCCGTTTTGCCGGTCGAGAAGGTTCAGAAGTGGATTCACGTAGAGGCTTTGGAGCGTCCGGTTACGGCGCAATGATGAGGTATCGTGTCCGACAAAGAGGTCGTTGTCGTACAGCCAGATGTCGGCCTCGACGCCAATGCAGCCGGCGGAGATGGCGGAGAAAAGAGGCACCCGACGCCAGTAGTCATTGTGCGAGTGGCAGTGAACAGGTCGCACATCGTGAGTGGGATCGTCGGTAGAGATGCGGAATGTGCGATCGATAAGGTTGTGGTGGTCGGGGATGAAGAAGAGGATGAAACCCAGGCCACTGTTGATTGGGTCAGTCAGTCAGTTGTCATTCAGAAGCGATTAGGGCAGCGAGAGCAAGAAGAGCGTACATGATTGCGAGCAAGCCCACAATGGTCGCGGCCACACCTGCGCGACAATACGGGTGAGACGGCTCTGGTTCGGAGTCGTCGTATTCCTTCAATGTAGGATCATCATCGTCGTCTCGGTCATCATCGTCGTCTCGGTCATCATCGTCGTTAATGTTGTTGTTGCTGTTGTGGGGAAGCGGAGATTTCTCGGCCCATATGGCGTGGTTGTTGGAGGTAACAATGTGGGTTTGACGCGGCTGATGGTGAAGGTGGCCGGGGGGATGTCGGCGTATCAGAGGCATTGACGAGACGAGCGCTCTCCAAGTGCGCTTCCAGAGCGGTGTAACAGAGTACGAGAGGTGATGAGCGAAGCCATGCTCCACACAGCTGTTTGAGTGGCGGCGGAGAGAAAGAGGATGTTGAGGTCGATGATGATGATGTTTCGAGCTGGAATCCGATTCGACAGGGACGACGGTCCCTCTCCAAGGGTCTTGAAAGAGTGTCTCGGCACCAGTATCCGCCCCTGCAGCACTTGCAAGGATTATTTTCCCTACCTCGTCTTTCTCGATGCCTCTCACCGTCCCCTTCGAGCCGGACGAAGGCTCGCCATTTTTGTCGTCGTCAATGACAATGATTAGAGGGTTTTCAGGTTGGGATCGAGTCGATTGTTCCTCTCCCAGACCGGCTTGGGGTAGAGGTTGTTGTGACGGCTCGGGGGCAGTCACGGACGCCGTCATCGAGCGGAACGAGCCAGACTGCGAACAAACGCAATAGGTAGTGAAAGACTGGGTAAGACTACAGTCGTTGAGGGCATCGATCGGAGGATTCCTCAACAGCTATCACACAATGGATTCTTGAGGCCCCAAATGGCGGATCATGTAGATATCAACCCCCTGAATGAAAAGGGAGCAGCAGTCCTCAACCTGCAATACGTGCTGGACAGATGGGATATAATGACCGACGAGTCAACAACACATTGATGATTATGAAAAGAAAGGACAAAAAGACGACGGTGAAGAAAAAAGCTGCAATATGATAGCACACTATCCTATCTCCTACACTAGGGACCTCCCGCGGTGGGCGAGAGGCACTATGATATATATGACGACGCGTTCCGGCCAGATGTCGATCTGCGTGCGGTATTCTGCCGAGTGCAAATAATGGCTCATTATTGCTCCCTTTCCCCTCCGGCACACGCTCAACATGGGCAGAGGAAAGAACATTCCCCACAGTTACCCACCAAAGGCGTTAACCCAACTCTGTGAGAGAGTTACAGTACGCCCATCCATCTCTGGTTACAGGCGTCCAGAAAAGGGCCGGTCTGGGAGAACGTGGTGGGGAGATTGGTGATGGTTCGGTACCCTTGGCCGTTTGCGACGGCTCCCGCACGGACATTGGGACTTTGTCTTCTACGGTATGGGCTACAAATGGAGGGAAACCCGATCAAATCATCTAGCGAACGAGACTTTCAAGGGCATCTGGGGCACAGCTCCGGAGTATGGCCGCGGCCAGACTTCGTTTCTATCCTTATGATCCTGTCGCCCTCATCATGTGTCCTTTGTGACTTGCAGACGGGCGCCTATGCATCTCGAAATTTCTCCACTTTCAAATAAATCGGGCTTGCATAAGGACGACCTTCTATCCCAGTCTATCGCGGCTTTCTCCCCACGACACGTTTCCAAGCCACACGATTGGTCCATGGTGGGGCGGTCACAAGAGAACCATGGGATAGGAAAAGCAAAAAGCCACGATGCTCTGGTGGGGGGCGCAGAGAAACGAGCGGATCATGTCTTCACATATCTTGATCAACTCGTCAAAATACGGGTCAATGATGAAATGCCGAATCGGCTTATCGGTCGCGTCAAACCTTGAATGGCGGCAAGTTAAAAGATTTGAGTTTGACATTCTTTTTGGCACACCATCCGATCTCTTGGCCGATCTGTTAGTGGTGTGCCAAGAACACTGCGATTCGAGTCCCGACACCGGAAGAACAATGGGGGGAGATAGGAATGATTGATGCCACCAGAGTGCTGCGGTTCTCTATGAACGGCTACCCGCCAAATCCACTGCGAAAATAGGTTCAATAATGCTGCATTTTAAAAAAAATAATACAGTGTGGCGCTGACCCTGAACGGTGCATGACTGTGCGACGAACCATCAATGCGTCCACGGTCTCGATGCGAATGACCAGCCCCTTCGAGGCATGGAGAATTTGACTGAAGATGCTGCAAAGGCAATAAAGTGCTGACATGCAAATTGCGGGGATCCAAAAGCCAAGAGGCTGGCCCTGAGTCGTGCCGGGTTGTCTCGCCAATCATCCCCATTTCTTCACCCCGTCAAGCGAGACTCAGCGCCTGCGATGACGGAAACGGAAGGTAGAATGAGCTTGGATCTCTTGTCCACATAAAATGGGCTCCGGAGGTTTGCATTTATTTGGTTTAAGAAGGAGAGCTGCAAGGGACGAGAATCGGGACCCCTATTCTACCTACTAAATCTAGTCTTCAGGCAACGCAGGGCCTTTGAGTTGAATGGCGGGATTGGGCCCTTGGATGATAGTTTTGGTCCGTGTCCTGATGGCGATTTTTTGCAACCAAATGATAACAGCTTTAGGGCCCACAGTTACTCAATGTCGTGACTACGGAGGATAGGAGTACATTTCACTTTTATAAATCTTTGGAACTTTTCGGTGCTTATCTCCCAGATTGAGTAGAAGCCGGGAATATTTGGAGCTTCCCTATCAAGACTTTTTTGTGGCTGATTGCGCGATTGGCGCCTTTGCGCCGTGAAATCCGAACAATTATGCTTAGGAATCAGAGCCCGACTTTATTCCGATCGGAATTCGTGAAACGTGTCCGGCTTTTGTTCTAACGGATAGCTTGACGCTTGATTCTCTGACCGCTGATGCAAATTTCTAGCGTCTCCTTTGATATCTATTGCCTATGCGAATATGTCGCCAGATTTATGTTTATATACGCCACATCCAGCGGAACTCAGAGACATCGCAAGAACGGATATAGGGTACAAGCCTTCATGAATTGGACCGCGCAAGGGAGCATTTTTCATGACTTATATCTTCCGCATCCCTTCTCGAGATGTATTCGTCAATATATGCAGTGAGCAATAGACTTTTTCTATAAGATGCATTCATATTGCAGGGGATTATATGTCCGTCCCATAGAAATATTTGTGACACCGGGCAAAACAATCAAATATCCCACAAAAAATATTGTCGTGAAGCAAATTAAATCTGCAGAAGGATCTATCAATTGCATCTTTTAAAATAAAAGAAAGAACAGAAATAAATTTATGAGACAATGCATGGAATATTCTCCCAGCCCAACACTGGCAAATAAACTATGAGACTCGAGTTCGGCTACGGGCGGGTAGATTCTTGCCAAGACCCGTCACTTTTCCCCCGTTGAAAATCAACACCATAGACATCATCATCATCACCAAACATCAAAATATCCCTTTGATTGCGCCCGCTCCGTCACCATGCCTCACAAGCACAAGCGCAGAAATGGCGACGATTCCTCTGGGTAAACCACTGATCCATTCCCCCCATTCGTCTCCCATTTTCTCTGTAGGACTAATAATGGCATTCAATTCAGATTCGATCTACCTCCATCGCGAATGGCCCGCCCTTTGCCCGTTGGCAAACAAGCCGGCAACTCCAACAAAGGGAAGAACAAGAACGGCAACAAGAACAAGGATAGCTCAAACTCTGCCAAGTCCGACGACGCCAATTCCTTTCTCTCCAAACCGATTACGTCCTACCACGACGACACTCCTCGAGCCTTTGCGCGCATGATGGCCTGGCAGTCCTCCAAAGGGAATAAGGGGTCAAATTCCAACACTGAACCCACAAACATCCCGAACAAAAAACGCAAGCGGGGCGGCGACAACAACAACTCAACCGCTTCCGCTGCCAATAGCTCCTCCAAGAAGGACGCATCATCGGCCTCGGGGACGACGACGACAACCGCCGCTGCCGCAGCCATGCCTACAATCAAGCCCGGTGAAAAGCTCTCTGACTTCGCTGCCCGCGTTGACGCCGCTCTGCCCGTCTCCGGACTGAAGAACAAGGGCGCCGACCCGCTCCGTTCGATGGGAGCCAAGCAGCGACAAACCAAAACCGAGAAGCGTCTGCAGAAAATGTACGCGGAGTGGCGAGAAGAAGACCAGCGGATCAAAGACCGGTTAGAAGACGAGCGTGAAGAAGCTGAAGAACGCGAAGAAGAACAGCGGGAATTGTACGGGCTGCCGGTCAGCGGGACGGTTGGAGACTCTACTGGCGGAGAAGGTGCAGGCGCAGGACAAAAGAAGAAAAAGAAGAAGGGCGGACACAAGGCGGGACATGACGACGACGATGATCCCTGGGCAGTGCTCAAAGAACGGGACCAGAAACCTAGATTGAACGATGTGGCGCAGGCCCCGCCGACGTTCACAAAGATCCCTACAGAAAAGTTCCGCGTCAAGAACGGCGCGCGAGTCAATGTCGCGAATGTGCCCAATGCCGCGGGCAGCTTGAGACGGCGAGAGGAGTTGGGCGAGGCGAGACAGAATGTGCTCGAAGCGTATCGCAAGATGATGGAGCAGAAGAGGGGTGTGTGAAGAGAAACGGTGGAGACGACATATATATAGATACATACAGATCTTTATACCATTGTGCCTTTTCTTTCATTTCCTTTCCGTTCCTTCCCTTTCCCTTTCTTTCCTCTTTTTCTTTTTCTTTTTCTTTTTCTTTTTCTTTTTCTTTGCTTATCGGGTATTAGAAAGCTTCAAAGCCCACTCTGGTCACCTTTACCGATGGATAGACCCTGGGTTTCGGATTATACATATTAAGGCATTTCCAAGGCGTGGAGACAACACCAAAAAAGTTGATACGGCATTTTTTTTAATTCAATTTATTTCCTTTTATTTTGAGATGCTGGAATCTATGTTTTGTTCATGTAATTCATTTTGAGATGCGGGAATCTATATTTTGTACATGGACAAAAGAAAAGGGGAAAAAACGGGGTATATCATGAGATCTATAGATATAATATAAAATAATGCAACGCACTAAATGGGTATATCTCCACTGCTCGGGACGTGACGTCGACGCCCTACACTGCCTCAAAAAGCCATACGGGGTATATGTCCTGACATGAGCGGGAATATAACAGGGCAGATATGACTTGACATCAGCGCAAACATACTCCGTAAAAGGGCAGATATGACTTAACATCACCGCAAATATAAAAGCGTAGATATAACTTGACATCACCGCAGACATAAAAGGGCACTCTCGCCAAACTCCCTCTCAACGCTGCCTTCCTGTCTCAGCATGTCGCCGCACCATCTTCGCGCGCCCTCGACCTCGCGTGCGCCAAACTTGACCAAAACATTGCCACGCACGTGGGCAGCAGTCCAGATGACGCCGTCCTTTGTTTCCTGCGCGATTCGGCTTCGGCGTCTACGTTCATCCAGAGGAACACTCGGATCATTTGGATCAGGCGCCGCAGCGCCAGACCAATTGCGCGCTCCGATGCGAGGTGTTTTGGTGAACTCATCGAGGAAGAAAGTCCCGAGAGTCGCGAATAGCGGGCCGCGCAGGATTAATGTGGCAAAGACTCCGAGGGCGTCCATTTTCTCGGCAAGACTGTCGGGAACGTCGCCAGTGAACGAGGGACGTGAATGACGGATATCTGAATTGCTAATGCGGTGCTGCGGCGGTGAAGGTTGTTCTCTGTTTATGTACTCGTTTTTGGAGTATTCCGGCCACCCTTCGGCTTGTTCGTCGCCGTCGAGGATGAGATGGTCCCGGAGAAGAAGGCGGGGCGCACCGTGCTTGTAGGGATTGAGTAGGGCAGGTATGTCTTCCTTTTCTTTTCCCCCTTCGGTCGTGGATGGCGGAGAAGGAGGAGGATTTCGAAAATTCGGACCCCCCACTGAAGGTAGCGTCCATATTTCATTTTTCCCTGTCCAGCGACGAAAACTCCATCGTTCCCCGCGCGCGCGGCGTCCTTCGCTGACCCAGTCCAGCATGCACAGACTGGACCCCTTGCCCATGTGGAATACCTGCTTTTGCTCGTAGCAGCTGCCGGCAAAAGGCTGTGTCGGGTCTGGGAGGTAGCATAGTGCTGCGCCGGGCCTGATGACGACGTCGAGGGTTTGGCGGCTGACCACGCTCCGACTGGGCGATTTGAAGAGTTTTGTGGATCCTTGTGTTGCGAGCGCCAGGCGTGTTTGCGGCGCCAACTCAATGTGTAGTGTGATGCTGTCGCCGGCGACAAGCCCGCCGCCATAGGTGAGTAGGAACGCGAGGACAATGCGCTGACCCGATGGAAGAGTGATTGGATCAGGCGCAATAAGTTTGAGCGGGTATTGGTAGGTTAAAGCCTGCAGTGTCGGCGATGAAGGCAGTAGAAGGACCAGTGTGATGAGTCCATGGCCTGGTTGGAGAGTGGCCGATGCAAATGGTGACGTGAGACTGCTGTTTGACATGATGCAACGTAGAGCAAATTGATCTATATTTAAGTGTTCTCGTAGAGACGGAAGGGTCAAACTGTTTCTGGGCGGGCGAGGGGAGAGAAACCGGAGATATCAATGTGGGGACGCTGCTATCGGAGGAAGCCCCGATAGTGAGGATGATGTTGTTGAATCCTGGGCAAAGGAGCGAAACGTACGTGTAACAACCGGAACAGAGTCGGTAGTATACATTATTGAAAGAAATGATTAAACAGCTGGATGAGGCCGAATTTGATCAAAAGAGGGGCATTGTGACTGCTGTCAACAATGACGGGATGTTTTGATCGTCGGTAGATACCGGAGATGCCTGGGAGTCGCGTTGATTACATAATCCACCACCACAACGCCCTCGCAGCTGCTCGACGCGTTGTCCATGGGAAAGTCTGTTGGATCAGGACGCTTTCCCCGAGTTTTCGATCAAACAGCTTCGATACAAGATTTCACATTCTGTTAACTGCGGGATCGAGGACCCGGTATTGTCGGCAATGGCTTGAGTGACTACTGCTACTCTCTACGAATCTTAGCAGAGCATCATCAGCTTCAGAAACACGTCAAACTTCCCTACCCTACTAGCATATACAACATTTGCGATAACGTTGAGCGTTGCAACGCATACGCACCACACATTCTGTCCATTCCGCTACTACGAATATACAAGCTTGTGGCTGTCCTACCCGAAAGCCCTCTATCGACATTTATTTCATACTTCTATTTTGAGCGCGTCCGATTGTGACGAGTCAGAGACGGAACGCGTCCTCGACGAAATATTACATATATATAGTGTTGCATAACTGTCTAATGCCGTCGCGGCTCTCCAGCATGGAATTATCTGATCCCGCAACCCCCGAAAGCAGCACGCCGGAAGCCTCGCTCCGCCGACGGTCCGGACGCGTCGTGAAGCAACCCCAACGACTGAGCGCATCGCAAGCTGCCAAGCAGGCAGGACGGGCAAAGCGCAAGCGCACGGAGCGCGAAGGAGGTGACGAAATTGAAGAGGATGGCACCGAGCCATCCGAGGATGAGAGCGACGAGAGCGATGAGGTGGAATCGGAGCCCGACGAGGAAGAACTCAAGGAGCGCAGGAGAGCAAAAGCTAGAAGCAAGAAGGCTGCGGCGGCGGCTAAACCGGCGGCGAAGAAACCAAAGACCACCAACGGTGTAGGCCCGAGCCTCGCCATGCGGCCGGCACCGAAAGGGATTCGAAAACCCCGAAAACCCAGAGCGAGGGCGCTTGCCATTAACGATGACGAGGCCGAGGGACTTTATGGTACGTAGCTTGGCGGTTGCCCTACCGCTGCATGACTTATTGTTTTCTTTTTTTCTAATGTCTGGTCAGCGGAGGTCTTTGCGCGCGGTCATACAGTAGATGCCGTTACCGCGGAATGGCTTTCACAATACGAGCAGCATAATTCGAACGCTGTACGAGACCTCGTCAACTTTGTCCTGAAATGCTCGGGCTGCAACCTCCAGGTTGATGAGCACGATATTGAGGACCCAGACAACGTTGCAAGCAGACTGGACGATCTCCAGGAGGAGTACCAATCGGTGAGTTTCAATGCGCCGAACTTTGCTTCTCTTGCGATTCTCTTTCTAACCGTCGCAGCAATCGATTACCGAATATCCTCTCATCTCCAAAGCCAAAGGCCATTCTTCCTTCCGTTCCATGCTCACCGACTTTTTTGGTACCTTGATTGCTACCCTCCATGCGTCGTCAACCCTCTACACCGATGCTACGCTCATGGAGAATATTCAAGTGTGGATAGGCTCCATGTCCTCTTCCGCGATACGGCCCTTCCGGCATACTGCTACGGTTGTCTCGCTTTCTATTGTCAGCGCACTCTGCGAGATTGCGCGAGGCATTGTGGAGAACACCGCCAAGACTTTGCGACAGCAGGAGGGTGAAAAGAAAAAGGGCAGAGTAAACAAAGGTCGGGTGACTGCTCTACAAGAGAAGATGGACGAAAGCGGCAAAAAGCGAGACGTTCTTGAAGGTCTCATCAAGGATATTTTTGACACAGTCTTTGTTCATCGATACCGCGACGTCGATCCGAGGATAAGAACAGACTGCGTTCAAGCACTAGGTTACTGGATTCTCATCTTTCCCGATCTTTTCTTCGAGGGTCAGTATCTACGTTACCTAGGATGGCTGCTCTCAGACATTGCAGCGCCTACCCGCGCCGAGGTTGTGAAGCAGTTGCAGAAAATATTCAGGGTCAAGGACAACATAGCCGGGCTGCGCACATTCACCGACCGCTTCCGTCCGCGTTTGGTCGAAATGGCCACACGAGATGCAGATGCCGGTGTGCGTGCGTCCGCAGTGGAGTTACTCGACACCATTCGCGAAGCGGGCATGCTGGAACCCGACGACATTGACACGATCGGACGACTCATCTTCGATTCAGAAGGCCGAGTGCGCAAAGCCGTGGTAAACTTCTTCTCAGAAAATATCAATGATTTGTGCGACTCGAGAATTGACGACCTTGGCGGCAAAGAAACTCTCGAAGAAGCTCTAGCTCACGACGATGAGGATTACGAGAGCCCGCAAATTCCCTGGGTGAAACTAAAATGCCTGGCAGAAGTGCTCAAGCTCTACGACTCGGACAATGACGGAAACGAGCGCTCACGAAGGCACAACGGCGCGGTAGATATCCTTGTCGCCGGTGCTACGGAATCACGATTCTCACTGGCTGCTCACGCATTATGCGAGAAAATGCCTGAGCTGCAAAAATGGGAGATTCTCGCGGGCTATGTACTCTTCGACCACTCCGCATCTGCCGAAGCCACAGGCGACGACCCAGACGTGACGTTCAAGAAAGAATGCGCTCTTGACGAGGGCGAGGAAGTAATACTCCTCGAGGTTCTCCATGAGGCAGTTAAACACTGCCTGACCCAAGCACTCGAGCCAACCATCAAAGGCGGAAAAGCCGCACCGTTATCCGCCAAAGCCCGACAACAGCAGACAAAAGAAATCCAAGAAACCGCCGCCCTTCATCTCGCACAACTGATTCCTCGCCTACTCAAAAAGTTTGGCCCAGCCCCCGACGCGGCCTCGGCCGTTCTCCGTCTGGAACACCTCCTCAACCTCGAGGTTTTCCAGGAACTTCGACAAGACTCTACCACGTACTCTGCTCTCCTCGACGACATTAATCGCCAGTTCCTTTCACACGCCGACCCCAACGTTCTCGTCGAGGCCAGCGCCGCACTCCTTCACGCCAAGAGTTACGAAGAACTCGAAGAAGTCACAGAGGGTAAAGTCCAGCTGCTCTGGGAAGATACCGTCGGCACGCTCCACAACCTGGCAAAAGGCGGGAACCTTGGCGTCAGGGGCAACTTCACCACCAGCTCACTGAAAGAACTCTGCAACAATGTCCGCCGGATAAGTAACCTCGCAAGCATATCAGACTGTGTCGAACCACTCGAAACCGTACCAGCACTTTCCACGAATGAGAGAAACTCCAGCAAGCGCAGCTCAGCATCCCGCACGCCGACAGACGCAT
The DNA here is from genome assembly GCF_001619985.1 of Xylona heveae TC161. Classification (NCBI taxonomy): domain Eukaryota; kingdom Fungi; phylum Ascomycota; class Xylonomycetes; order Xylonales; family Xylonaceae; genus Xylona; species Xylona heveae. The sequence continues at coordinate 2,063,902 of NW_017264193.1, read as the reverse complement.
CAAAAATTCTCCTCAACATTCTTTCCCGCGGCAAAGAATCCACAGACACGTTATCCGCCTCATCTGCGCAGAAAAAGGCAGAACTGGAAACGGAACAGGTCCTCGAAGACTCTCTCGTCGAGAGTGCTCTGAAATCGCTCATGTTCTACTTTATGTGGAAAACACGATCATTCCAAGCTGCCGCCTCGTCAGGCAAAGACATATCAAGCGCAGACATTGATACGTTACAAGACCGCCGCGCAGCCTTTGCCCGGGGCCTTCTTTCCATTCTTCGCCGCAAGTCCGCACCAGGGTCAAGTCGCCTCGGGGGTGGCGTCAGCGGAATCGACGACCTCCGACTCGCTGCCGCCGGGACATTGCTTGATCTTTATACCCTCTTCGCCGCAACGTTTCGGCAACTTGTCGAGTCTTCTCGCACCCACCCCCGGACTCGCAACGACGAGCAAAACCACAATCTCCCAGAAGAAGAAGAAGAAGAAGACGAAGGCGAGAATCAATACATTTCTTCTCTCGCCGCCCTCATCCAAGAAATCCCGTCAGACACACAGAAAATCCTCACGTCCCTCTTCACGTCTACTGAACGAGTATATTCACAGAAAGCCAATCGCACGCGCGAAGTCGGCGACGAAGACGACCCCATCGATTCCGAAGATGACGACGATGCAGACCTTGAAGATGACGATGACGAGGACGAGGATGATGACGAGGTAGACGCAGACGCGACAGAGGAAGAAGTCCAGGCACGACGCGCACAACGAAAACTCGTCGTCGCTTTGTCCGCGGAACAAAAGCTCTGCGAACTCACGGGCAAACTCGTCCTTGCTATTCTCGCAAAAGTGCTCGATCATCATGATGATCACGGCAGTAAGCTCAGAACGAGAATCCTCAGGAATAGAAATCGTCTAGGTCAGAATTTCAAGGAAGTCGTCGCTTATCTGGATGAAAGTGCGGCTACGACGCGAAGAACTGCTGGTGCTGGTGCTGGAGCTGGCGGCGCCAGTGCGGCCGGACCTCCTTCCAAGGCCGCCAAGGCATCGTCAGCATCAGCATCAGCCGCGAATAAGCGACGACCTTCTGCATCAACGAGTGCTGGAGCAAAAGCTGGGCATGGGCATAAGTCAAAAGAATATGTCCTGGATGATGATGATGATGAGGACGACGACGAGGTTGATGACAATGAAGCTGAAGAAGAGGAAGAGGACGATGCTGTTCATGATGAGCATGACGAAGATGAAGAAGGTGATACAGCAGCAGCAGCAGCAGCAGCAGCCGCGAAAGACGACGACGGAGACGATATCCTAGGCGATTGATCCTTTAGGGTCTTATTCTGGGGTTTTGTTTAGGGTCTTTTTGTTGTTGAGATGATAGTATATTTGCTGTGATATTTTCTTTTCCGGTTCTAGCATTGTACTGCCACACTTTTTTATGCCATGTCTATGGATCCTGATCGCGATGGCGTCTTGCGTCTTGCTTTTTTGCTTATTCTTGCTTCTTGCTTTGATGTGCAAAATATTCCCCTCTTTCTTTCTCCTTTCTTTCTCCTATTTTCTTCCTTTTCTTCTTCTCGTCTCTTCATGTCTCTTCATGCCTTCTCGTTTATCTGACTGGTTGGTTCTGTCGTACTTATGTCCGTACTGTCTCTTTACTAAAGGCTTCATGGTGTGTATGTCCCCTTTGTACCAATTTAGCTACCTATGTGTCTAGGTAAGGTAGGTCGGGTATAGGTTAGATAGTTATGTAGCGATTTTTTACTTGGTCTTTGATACAAATTATAGTTTACCTAGCATCACAAATAGTATCTACCTACCGTTCCTAGCATGACAAATGGCAGTACCTGTGCGCGCATAAGGGAGAAAGGCACCTGGTATGCATGCACCAGTTCTATGCATGTTTGCATATATGCGCGTGTTTTTTTCGCTATTCAAATGGTATATCTATTTATAACTTGGGGATATATAAGGTAGGTACTATTTGCGCATACTTCTTCTAATACCTACACCTACACGTGCCATTCTACTTACATTCAGGCCTGCCTGCCTGCCTGCCTGCCTGCCCACCACAAAAAAAAGAAAAAAGAACAATTCTACTCGTGATATTCATAAGCGCTTTCACTTTTTTCCTTTCGGGGATTTTCGGGGACCCAAACGAGGGCCGTGGGGGGAGGGAGGGGCCAGTTATAGGCCATATCATTTCTAAAAAAAGAAAAAGAAAACAAAAAAAGAATTTGGGACGGCAGCTCTAAGTCAGGCTCTTAATGCTCGATGAGAGCATCCCGGCCAGGGCCAACACCGACCCACTTGACGGGCACGTTGAGCTCCTTTTCGATAAACTCGACGTATGTCTTGGCCTGGCGGGGCAGCTCGTCCCAGGTAGTGCACTTGGTGATGTCGGTCTTCCAGCCGGGCAGGGTGACGTAGTCAATCTCGAGACCGTCGTGCTCGGCCTGGGCCAGGTCAGCAGGGAAGCTCTCGCCATTGTACTCGTCGACGGTGCCGTCTGGGCGCTTGACCCGGTACTTGACGGCGACCTTGAGCTCGTCAAAAGTGTCGAGGACGTCGAGCTTGGTCAGGTTGAGAGCGGTGTACTCGTTGATGACATGCGAGTAGCGCATGATGCAAAGATCCAACCAGCCGCAACGTCGTCGGCGACCAGTGGTGGTACTAATTTGTTGTCAGAGTTTGATTGGTCTGGAATTGAAGGATAAGATGGTAACAAGCTGAAAGGAACGTACCCGAACTCGGCGCCCTGTTCTTGTAGTCTCTCGCCAACGGCGTTGAGCTGCTCGGTGGGGAAGGGACCTAAGGCAGTGATAAGCATTTTGCGGAATAGGAATAAGAAGGAGGGAAAAGACGAACCGCTACCGACACGCGTGGTGTAGGCCTTGACAACACCAATGACTTCCTTGATGTTGCTGCGCTTGATGCCACCGAGACCAGTGAAGACACCTCCCCTGTATCTTGTTAGACAATGGTGAAATGGAAGGGGGCAAAGAGTTATGAGTGTAATCGTACATTCCGGTCGATGATGAAGTGACCTATCTGGAGTCAGTGTGTATTCAAGAAGAGAGCTGGATGCGATGAACAACTTACATAAGGGAATGTGCCAAAGTCAATGTCCCTAAATTTCTCTAATCAGCGCCCCGAATCTTTAGATCCCCGTGAAAATGAACCTACAAGAGCATGGCGTTGGCACCCTCAATCAAGATCTCGCTGCCCTTGCGCTGGGCCTGCGAGACCAAAGCAACGGAGTCGACGACAAAAGGTTTCAGGATCTTGCGGTACTCGTCAAAGTCGCGGATCTCCTGCTCTACATCGTAGTCAAGCAAGTCGCCCCATCGCTTCTTTTGACCGGCTGCCATGCGGCGGAGGAGGTCGTCGAAACCGGGCTTGTCAAAGATCTTGTTGACGCGGATACCATTGCGGGCGGCCTTGCTCGAATAAGCGGGACCAATGCCGTTGCCCGTGGTGCCGACCTTGGCGCTGCCAAGTTCGGCCTCTTCAAGACCATCAAGGCGCTTATGAAGAGTAAGGAGGACATGGGCACGATCACTGATGAAAATGCGACCGTCGGTATCGCAACCCTTCTCCTTGAGCTCCTTGAGTTCCTTCAGGAACTGGGGCACGTGGACGACGGTTCCGTTTCCCTAATTGACAACAATCGAACGTTTGTTAGCTTTAACCGGCCGATGATCTTCCAATGTCTTATTATTGGCATATCCCCACGAAGACGCGCCGCGGGGAACTGCTGCAACGAAGGGAACGAAGGTAGACGTACGACAAGGTTGGTGGCCTTCTTGTTGATCAAGCCACTGGGAAGGAGATGAAAATGGTACTATATATCAGCTATAAGTCAGCATTGTCGCCTTGCTTATCCTCGCTTTGCTCAAACTGTTCGAGTGATCCTTGCTTGTTCTCAAAGTACACGGGAGAGGCCTATTTGGGACGTACCTTGACGCCATTAATGACGAGTGTGTGACCCGCATTGTGACCTCCGGCGCACCGGGCGACGAGGTCAAACGCGTCCTGCGCGAGAAGGGCGTCGACAAGCTTTCCTTTGATGCTGTGTTACTTCCTGACTGCATATGCCTCATAATAGCGGTGACTACCAACCTTTGCCTGTACAATGACCATGCATAATTAGTCTTTATACGTATATTCGCCATATGAAAAGTAATTGACGCACCTTCATCGCCCCATTGGGCACCTAGCACCACCGTTGCACCCATTATTGGGGAATATGTGTTGATATGTGAAGTGAAGAGGGGGTTCTCTTAGGAATTCAAAGAAATCGAGTCACAAAAAGGTCGCGGAGAAAGATTGGGATTGAAGGTGAACCGGCATCGGTGGTATCCGCAGACTGAACCCAATCGGGATGGTTCTTCTCACAATCTCCTCGGCCCAAAGTTAGTGCGGGCACATCGATCAGGAAAGAGGGGTGGTGGGGTTACTTGTCTAATGACACCAGGGGCCCATCATCATTAAACTAGACCTCATTCAATTATAGCGGGGGGTTGAGCCTCTCACTGTTTCGGTATTCGTCACCTTTGTTTTTGTCCCTGATCGTTTGCTGTACCTTCTACTAATATACAAGCTTCCATGTTATGGATTCCCATTTCATCTCTTAAATCTCTCATCTCCATCTCAAACCCTGAGCTTCTCTCCCACTCTTCAAGATCTGGTGGGGTTGGACACTCTACTACATCACGTCAGTCGTCGTTGCTTTTCCTCCTTTATGATTGGCAAAAGTGCACCTAAGTTTTGGATACTTCTTCAAGGGATGGAGGGGTTGAAAGGCTACCTCAGCCTCGCAGGATTCTGTTCGATATAACAGGTATCTTCAAAGCCCGAAACCTCTGCGGGAGGTATCGGTACTTCAGCCACCAACAACACGTGGAAGGACAAATGATACATTCTACGCATTTTGTGATGAAACGAACTCGGCCTGCCGCTCTTTGGATCTTATGCACTCTATGAATATCTTATGCAACCATATGCTAATTGTGCAGGCATTATGCAAAGGGACAATATCTTATGCATGGCTGAGCGCTGAAGCTCCTTGATACAACTCCGCCTCAATCCCACGCGGCCCCCCCTGACGAATTAGGCTGACTGCTTTGCTGCAAGGTCAGACGAGTCTGCCTCGTCTGCTATTTTCTGAATGGCTTTCCTTTTGTGAATAGATATCTATGTATTAAATCCATTCAACGCCTCGCTGTGCCTCTTCGCGGCCCTCGACTCGTGCCCTTCGACAACTGGCTAGACCTCGTTACATTTACCTACTCGACGCGTGCAGGACATGCTTCTTTTACCAATGACCTTTGATTACAGATTATAATTCGTCTATTGCTCTTAAAGTCGGATCGGGTTTCAAGAGCGCTTGGGACCTAACAGAGGGTAAAACCGGACCATGGCCACCCTGGCATCTCGGTCGTCTTCCCCCGTGCCTCCCTTGAGTCGCAGACGGAAAGCTTGGGCCAGAAAATGTGAGCGTTACTGCTGTCTAACCCTCACATACTTTCCGCTCGCTTTTGTCTATGGCTTGACGACATGGGCGGTCTGGGTGGTGACGATCATTGGACAAAACTCCAGTACCTCCGACTGGACTGGTATGTCTCGAGAAGGATATGAAATCTACAGAGGAAGTAAATCGCAAAGGCTAACGATATCAGGCTTCACGAGTTCGACTGTCGGAGTTGCCTTTTACGTCCTTTTAAACTGGTCCTATACGACTGCCGTCTTCACTGATCCTGGATCTCCTCTCTCCCGCAAATCCGGTTACAGTCACCTGCCAATGCAAGAACCACGAAGTCCAACGTCTTTCACCGTCAAGTCCACTGGCGAGCTGCGATTCTGCAAGAAATGTCAGTCGCGAAAACCTGACCGATCCCACCACTGCTCTACGTGCCGACGATGCGTCCTCAAAATGGACCACCATTGTCCCTGGCTAGCGACGTGCGTTGGACTACGCAACTACAAGGCTTTTCTCTTGTTCCTCATCTACACGAGTCTTTACTGCTGGATCTGTTTCGCTGTATCAATGACCCAGGTCCTGCGCGAACTTGCCAGCGACGCTGGCGAAATGGTAGAAGGTTTCATGACAATCAACTACGTCCTATTGGCGGTGATTGCAGGCATTATCGGGCTTGTCCTGAGCGGCTTTACAGCATGGCATATTAGCCTGGCTTTCCGTGGACAAACGACGATTGAATGTCTCGAGAAAACTCGATACCTCTCACCGTTGCGCAAGTCTCTTCAAACCGCTTCCTACCAGCAACACTTCGTCGACTCCAGCGGCGCCAACACACCCAGTTACTCGCAACAATTCATGGAGATCCATGCCAATGCGGTACCAGGTGTGACGCGACCCGAAGAAGGCGAAGAGGACCGAAGCGAAGCTGCATCACCACTAATCAACAGCCCAGCACAAATATCGCTACAGCGCACTTACTACGACTCTGAACGGTGGCGCGAGCGCCAGCGCTACGAGGACTACATGGATGAAAAAGACTCTGAAAAATTACCCAACGCCTTTGACCTTGGCTGGCGACGCAACTTGCTACATCTTTTCGGCGAGAGGCCCTTATTATGGTGGATTCCCATTTGCAACACCACTGGCGATGGATGGAGCTGGGAGCCGAGCCCGAAGTGGCTCGACGCGCGAGATCGCATCCGCCGGGATCGCGAGGAGCGATGGCGAGCCGAGCAAGAGCGCGAGCGCGCGGCAGGATGGGGCGCAGAGGACGTTACTGGAAGAAGCTATACTGATTCCTTCTCTTCCACCCCTTCGACGAGCCAGCGCCGTCTTCCTCCGCGATGGCAACCCACGCCCAATGGTGAAGACAGCCATTACCTTACTACCTCGACCGGTGGCGTCTGGGTGCCTACTTCGGGCCAAAGATCTCCTGGAAAAGCAGAGCAACTTCTCGGTCGGCCATTGAGTCCTGGCGATGCAAGCGGCGGCGGACGTCCAAACAGCGGTGTCTCGATGCACACTTTACGTCCCTTTGGCCGGCAAGACAATGGCGACGATGGATCCGAGGAGCCCGAGTTTGATCACTACGAAGTCAGCAGCGACGAGGACGTCGCGAAATAGTATACGATAGAGACCATAAAAGGGTGTCCTAGCCGCACATCATGATGTGCTTTTAAAAACTCTTGCGCAAGTTCTTCGATACAGTATAATTGTCTTGTGCATATGTGCATAGGATCAGATTCTCAAGATGTGCACGCCTATCCATGCACACAGATATTTTGTTTATTGTATATACAGTATTGCGAAAAAGGGGGTTGGCGTCCAGCGTTGGACTCGAATTTACTTCGTCTTCTTTTGTCTCTACTTTCTTTCTAGCCAGCGGTGTCTCCCTCTTTTCTGTTAAGCTTTGGCGTGTTCAAATGATTTTGGCAGCGGGACCTTTCGGGCGTGGCGCTTGCTCTTTCCCGGCGCTTTTACTCCTACATTCAATCAGTTGTTAACATCCCCTGGTCTTTACAATGTATGGTTTGTTTAGTACAGCGGAGGAGCCTGATATTTATGCGGCCAATTATAGCATCATACTCGGTGTTGATATAAGCGGGTTTAATTAATGTATAGCACAGCATAACTTAATAAGGCTCATTGTGCATCGTGTACTAGAACTTAAATTGACCATTTTGTTTATGAACCTAAAGGTTTATCGAGCACAATATATCTTCACCACTCTGTGTCTTACATCTTGGCATGTTCTTTTCATGCGGCAACTAAATCAAGCTAGACGTAAAACGCCGGTATTCAACTATATTGCCAAATTGCTATAACGCTGTATTTCTAGAAATGCTATAACGTAAATCTCATCGACTTCGATTTTATACAATGCCAGTAATAACTTGTAATATCCAAAAGAAAAGGAGAAGTCCTGTCGCCCAAAATAACCAACAACTATCAAAAAACACAGATAGGTTCATTCCTTCTTCCACTCCTCAAACTCCCATTCCAAATGCTCTTTCAAATGCCTGATGTATTTATTCCCAAAATTCTTTCCGCAACGCCAACACACGAGATCACGCTGCAGGTATCCTTCTCGCCCAGGATGTCGCCGGACGTCTGTTGGGGAAAGCGGAAAATCCTCCACATCAATCAAAAAGGGTGATTTGAAACTATTATAATGGCTGCGATGGTGTAGACAGTCGCTCACAGCATCGACAGAGAGGACGTGGATATGGAGATGGCTCATTGATGGGTGTGCGTGGATCCCGGATATCACTGACGTGGAGTAGTCACGGCCAGGAGGCAGATCCAAAGATTCCTCGGGCTGTTGCAATTCCGCTTTTCTGGGATCTGCAGCTAGTGCAGCCTCCAATGCCGCCTCCCTTTTGCGCTCCGTGGCTGAGAACTTGCCATATCTGCGCCGCAGCTCCTTGGCGACCAGCACCCGGAGCGATTTAACTTCTTTTTGCACGAGCGCCAGAAATTCCCTATCCTCAAATGCGTCAAACGGGTGTAATAGAAACTTGGATGGGTCTCGTGGCAAAAGTAGAATATGCACAGCGGCTTTCGGGTACAAGTCATTAATGACGACAAAGTCGTCGTTATAGTAGATTACGCGCTCGGGACCAAAGGCTGTAGGATCATAGCTGTAGGCGCCCAGTCCGTCCCGGCCAATGAAGAGATTGGGATGCGCTCGCGGTCTGGAGGGTTTTGGCGCGGGATGATGTTTTGGTTTAGGAGCCATAAGTTCGGCGACTGCGAAGGCGTGGGTTTAGTAAAAAACTTCAGAGTCAATGACCAAGACAGTGGGAGAGAATAACATACAGGCATCGCGCTTCTGGGTCGAGTCAGTCCCTATTGAAGGCTGCCCCGGCAATGCTGTGCCGGTCATTTCTTCGGCGGTGATGGCGTCTTGAGGTTCTTCATCATCCCGTGCTGCGTCATGAGAGTCTGGCATGATGCTACACAATGCTTGATAAACTACAAAATGTGAGAAATTGAACTTTTGAATAGTAAAAGGACTTCTTGTGAGTCTTAATGTCGCACCCAAGGCTGCAGCGACTGGAGTCAACAATCACGGCAACCTTACGTAGTTGGAGCGATAGCGCGATTATCAGCGATTATCAGAGATCATCAGCGGGCGCCTTCCCTGATCGGGAAAAGATTCAAAACCCTTATCCGCGCGGCGTGTTTCCACAGCTAAGAAAGTTGTGGCAGTTAGTTATACACTTGAAAAGTTCAGCGGAAGTGCAAGACAACAAGTTCTCGAGTTTTGGCGCCATATGGAGTATCAGCATTCTATACTGATAGTTTGATTCCCTGCCTAGACCAGTGGAGTATGCCGAAGAAGGGGAGCGCCAAGCCGTCTGGCGGCGGTGGCCCAAAGAAATCCTCTCCTGCCACAACGTCGGGTGTGGACGACAGCTACATTGTCTTCTCGAACGCCAAAGACAAGCCGAAAGGTTCCAAAAATGCGGGAGACAAACCTGGAAATGCGTCATCAGCGCCGACAAAACCCAAGACTGCCGGAAACAAAGGTGGACCTTCTCCGGAGGAGCTTCTGGGCGAGGGCCCGAAGAAGCCGACAACCCGCGCGTTGATTGGAGGCGCATCATGGACGGGCAAGCTGCCGGTGAATATGCTTTCAGAGCATTGCCAGAAGCAGCGGTGGGAGAAGCCAGAATACACAATGGTATAGTGCGCCCAGTAGAAACCAACAGTGGGGGACTTCTGTTACCCTCACAAGTTCTACAAAATGCTGACCATGGATCGTACACAGAGCAAAACTGACGGTGGGTTTTCCTCAATGGTCATTCTCAAAGCGACAAATCCAAAAACTCGAGAGACAACAACGCTCGCGCCCTTTAAATTGCCGCCGACGCATAAACATCTAGCTGTACAGCCTTCACCCGTTGAGGCACGTCACTTTGCCGCGACCTATGCGCTTTTCCGCGTGTCCAGCATGCGAAATATCCAGATGATGCTTCCCCCCAATTATCGCGATCTTTGGAAGGGTGCATTTCAGGATTTGAAAAAGGAAGATGTCAGGGAAGGTCGAGGGTGGATGTACGAGGCCGATCCGTTTCTGGCCAAGCGCGAGAGAGACGACGCACAGGCGGCCATAGTCAAGCAGAGGGAAGAGCGTGAGAAACAAAAGGCAAAACAGGCAAGCCAACCGGGAGCCCTTGGAGGCGCTTCTGGGGCAGGAGGCGCTGGCGGAGGGAATGTCATGAAAGGCTGGACTAGAGCCGCGAAGATTGAGATGGGCAAGCGGATGCGCAGTACAATCGAGAGACTTATCAGAACCCATGCAGTATGGAACGCATATAGTGTTCAAATTCCGAACACGCAGCGAAAGAAGATTGTCGACGAGCTTTGCACTCTGGGCTTCCGCAAAAGTCACGCCGAAGAGGCCGTTCAGCAATGCAAAGACCAGGAGGAGGCACTTGAGTGGCTTCTTGTACATGTCCCAGAGGATGATCTTCCCAAGTGGAGTTTGCCGGAAGGCTACGTCGCTGGAATCAGCATGGCGAGCGGTGATCTCAGGCGTGAAGCTGCGGTCAAGCGCCTGGCAGCTGCGGGATATGCAACGGAGTTGTGCGAAAAGGCATTTGATGCGCACCGTGGTGATGAAGGAAAGGCTGCAGAGACGCTTCAGCGAGTACTTTTGCATGATGATGAAGATCCTTTTGGTACTGACACGCCTGACGTTTCCTCACTGGAGATTGCAGATGGCAATGAGGACGGCGAGATGTCGGTATGGGATGAAGAACAGATTACTCTCGAAGCAATCTTTGGAGAACGTTTTCAATCGCCCTCTCCAAACGTTTGCAGAATCCAGCTGGAAGTTCAAAAAGCCAAGAAGCCGTTTACTTTACAGGTTCGAAGACCGTCACGCCCCTATCCAGCCTGTATACCCATCATATCCGTCACCGCAGAGGGTTTGCCGGCGTATATCCGCTTGAGCATCATCCGGCGGACCGCGGAGTATGCTGAGATAAGTCTAATTGGCGAGCAAATGATCTTCAACCTTGTCGACTGGCTCGAACACGAAATTCCAAACATCATTGAGAATCCAGGCCGACTGAGTGACATTTCGTCTGCTGCTTCTGCGGCTGGAGAAGTCCAAGCAGCACCAAAGCCTGTGCCGGGCAAGTCCAAACCTAGAAGGGCACCGAGACAGATCAACTGGCAGCCTGGTACCGAGGCAAGTCTCTCGGCGCTCTCTCGTTGGCAATCGGCAATGAACCAACCGGCCGGGAAGAAGATGCTTGCTGCGAGACAATCGCTTCCAGCCTGGAGTCTCAAGGACATTCTCGTCAAGACAGTCAACGATCACCAGGTCACTATCATCTCTGGAGAGACTGGTTCAGGTAAATCGACACAGTCGGTTCAATTCGTCTTGGATGACTTGATCCGGAGACAGCTCGGTGGAGCGGCGAACATTATATGTACACAACCGCGCAGGATCTCAGCACTCGGTCTCGCAGACCGTGTGAGTGAGGAGCGCTGTTCTACAGTTGGTGACGAAGTCGGATACGCCATCCGCGGCGAATCAAAGCAGAAGCCGGGAACGACAAAAATCACGTTTGTCACGACAGGTGTGCTCTTACGAAGATTACAAACATCCGGTGGCAGCGAGGCGGACGTAGTCGCAGCCCTCTCCGACGTGAGCCACGTGGTGGTCGACGAAGTCCACGAGCGAAGCTTAGACACCGACTTCCTCCTCGTGCTCCTCCGTGGCGTACTTCAAAGGCGAAAAGACCTTAAGCTCATCCTTATGAGTGCCACTCTCGACGCCGAAATCTTTGAAAACTACTTCAGAGGTTCCGGCAAAGTTGGCCGGGTCGAGATCCAAGGCCGCACGTTCCCCGTTCAAGACTACTACCTCGACGACATTTTGCGCAAAGTCAACTTCACGTCCTCTTCGGGCGGCAAAGAGCTCGAAGATGACGAAAGCGGCGACGGTATTTCCTCTCAGGAGAGTTCTGTCGCCAACGCCATCCAAAGGATTGGCATGCGAATCAACTACGACCTCATCGCGAGAACCGTTCAATACATTGACGCCGAACTCGGCGACCAGGACGGCGGTATCCTCATCTTCCTCCCTGGTACACTTGAAATCAACCGCACCCTCGACGCCGTCAAAGCCATTCCCAACATCCACGCCCTCCCATTGCACGCGTCTCTCCTCCCCGCCGAGCAACGGCGCGTGTTTCCTCCCGCACCCAAAGGCAAGCGCAAAGTGATCGCCGCCACCAACGTGGCCGAAACGTCCATTACAATCCAAGACATTGTTGCAGTCATCGACACGGGCCGGGTCAAAGAGACCAGCTTCGACCCACAAAACAACATGGTCAAGCTCGAAGAAGTATGGGCCTCGCGCGCCGCATGCAAGCAGCGTCGCGGTCGAGCGGGTCGTGTCCGCGCCGGCGAATGCTACAAGCTGTACACGCGCAATGCTGAAATGAGCAAAATGATGGAACGGCCGGACCCGGAGATCCGGCGCGTGCCGCTCGAGCAGCTCTGTCTCTCCGTCAAGGCCATGGGCGTACAAGACGTGCCCTCGTTCCTCGCCAGCGCCCTTACTCCGCCGGAAAGCATGGCCGTAGAGGGCGCCATCGACTTACTCGGCCGCATGGGCGCGCTGGACGGCGACTCCCTCACCGCTCTCGGTCGTCATCTCGCCATGATCCCTGCCGACCTGCGCTGCGGCAAGCTCATCGTCTACGGCGCAGCGTTTGGCTGTCTCGAAGCCTGTCTCACCGTCGCTGCCATCCTGACTGTCAAAAGCCCCTTTGTCTCTCCTCAGGCCAAGCGCGACGAATCCAAAGCCGCCCGAGCAGCCTTTGCCAGATCCCACGGCGACCTGCTCGGCGACCTGCGCGCCTACGAGGAGTGGCTGGAAGTGCGCAAAACGTCGACATCCCAGCGAGAAGTCCGCGCCTGGTGCGACGACAACTTCCTCTCCTTCCAGACCCTCATGGACATTTTGTCCAATCGGTCCCAGTACCTCACCTCGCTCAAAGAAATCGGTTTTATCCCCGTCACGTACCACAGCTCGTCGTCACTCAACAGCGGGTTCAACAAGAACAACGACAACGATGGACTCATCCGCGCCCTCATCGCCGGCGCGTTCAATCCCCAGATCGCCCGGATCGAGTTCCCCGAGAAGAAATTCGCCGCGTCCATTTCCGGCGCGGTCGAACTCGATCCTGAAGCCCGTATGATCAAGTACTTTAATCAAGAGAACGGACGGGTCTTTGTCCATCCGAGCTCCACCTTGTTTGACGCCCAGTCTTTCCCTGGTTCCGCTGTCTTTATGAGCTACTTTAACAAAATGGCGACCAGTAAGGTCTTTATCAGGGAATTAACTCGTGAGTCCCCCTACGTTTTCTTCCGTTCCTTTTTCATCAGCACTTTCTTCCGTTTCTCTTTCTTTCTTTCTTCCTTCCTTTCTTTCTTTCTTTCTTTCTTTCTTTCTTTCTTTCTTTCTTTCTTTCTTTCTTTCTTTCTTTCTTTCTTTCTTTCTTTCTTTCTTTCTTTCTTTCTTCCAATTTCTTTCTTTCTCCTCTTCTTTCTCTTTCTTTATAAACACCACGGCCCCCCCCTTCCTTTTCTTTCAATTTGTCACCAGTAGGTTTTGTGTCTGGGAGGGCAGATGAGCTAACGACCTCACAGCATTCAACGCATACACCCTCCTTCTCTTCTGCGGCAAAATCACACTCGACACCCGCGGCCGTGGTCTCCTCGTCGACGACTGGGCCCGTCTCCGCGGCTGGGCGCGTATCGGCGTGCTCGTGTCCCGGCTCCGGTCCATGCTCGACGCCGTGCTCGCTCGCAAGCTCGAGGACCCGTCTCTCGACCTGGCCAGCGCGAGGGACGAGAGTGAGATTATCAATGTGGTTGCGAAACTTGTCGAGTTGGATGGAATGGATCGATGACGTTCTAGTCTGGGGGGGGGTTTTTTTTGGCTATATTTTGTTGTTGTTTTGTCTTGTTTCTATATATCATTAGGTTTTCTTCTTTTATCATTTTTGCCATTCCTATTAGACTTTCATCACCATCTTCCTCCTCTTCCTCCTCCTCTTCATCTTCTTCGTCGCCTTTTAACTCCTTCAACAATATTCTTATATTACTTCCCCCTTCAGCAATACTCTTACAATACTTTCCCTCATCATTCTCACCCAAAATGCATTATCTTTTCCGCATTTAGGACTTTCCCTTCCCCTTCCCCGTCCCCGTCTTCGTCTTCGTCTTCATTTTCCCTTTTTCATTCGTCGCGTTTCAATCGTCGATTTCATGCATCAAAAAGTTTATCGTCATCATCATCGGCTGGTTACTTATTTACTTATTTCCTTTTCCTTTCTCTACCCATGTGGATTCGATTTCTTACCCTACACTTGACATTCCATTAGTTTCCGCCTTTTGCATTCCATCAATCCACACTTGGCTGGCTAAGTTATTGATATGGAGAGCACCGGAACGGCAAAATCCCGTGGTCCTCAATTACTTGTTTTGTGCGAAATAGGACCGGGACCGAAACCGAAAAGATCTGGCATATCAGAACGAATTATCCTTACCTTACCTGCGAGTGCGTATCCAAAAAGAGATTACAGCGTGTGCGTATCTAGAAAAAGCAGGAAATCCTAAGAGTGGAAAGAAGGAAAGAAGGGGGGGGGAAGGGAGTATACTAAATACGATAGACTACCACGCCACCTATCGTGCCTACATCTACCTACATACACCTATCTACATATACCTACCTTATATACTCATGATAGGTATACCATTCTATAGCTCTATACAATGCTATACAATGCTATACAGTTCTATACCACTGGTCCACTGGTCCACTGGTTCACTGTCTGTATGACTGACTGTATCATAGTACATCGGGATTTAACCTTACATCGGGAATAACCATACATCAGGAATTACCATACATCAAGAATAACCATACATCAAGAATAACCACAGCAAAGGTAAAGGTGTCGTCTAAATAGGATAGGATAGGATATAGGTATTTAAGTATAGACATATAGACATGTCTGAAAACATTTGCTTTTATTTGCCTTATTTCCTTTCCCTTCACAAACCCCCACCCCCCTCCCCATTCCTTGACATGATGTATAATTTTAAAGCAAAGTGTTTAAATTGGAGAAAAGATGGTTGAGCCGACAAAATGAAAAATGGAAAGAAAAAGAAGGTGACAGAAAGAAGAGTGGAAAAATAAAAGAAGAGATGATGACAAAAGGGGCAAAGAAAACCATCAACTCCAATTTTGACGACCGGCCACACCAAGTATAACCAGAAAACAAAGGGCCCGTCCACAGTTGAACTGACCAGTTTGAGCTTAACCAACTGACCGGCTCACGCGACAGAT
The DNA here is from genome assembly GCF_001619985.1 of Xylona heveae TC161. Lineage (NCBI taxonomy): Eukaryota > Fungi > Ascomycota > Xylonomycetes > Xylonales > Xylonaceae > Xylona > Xylona heveae. The sequence goes on along the minus strand of NW_017264193.1, from coordinate 2,048,553 downwards.
ATGACCGAAAATGAAACAAAAAGTAAAAGCAAAGAAAAGAAATAGAAGAAAAGAAAATAATAACAATCACCCACAGACTAACTAAACATCTCGCTCCAGTCAGGAGTAACGACAAACTTTCCACGGACTTGTCCAAGCGCCCATCCGCTGCGAGGAATGACTTGGTTTCCCATCTGGGCGGTATCTTCACCTTCTGCCGTTCCAGGCTCTTGTTTGATTCCTGGTGCGCCGCCTGCAGTGGCCCCGGATCGAGAGGCGTCCGCATTATTGGTGACGGGATTGGCGAGCATGGCGTCCTGCAGAAACTCGCAGTCCGCGCCGCGGGACAGTTCTAGCGCAGTGTTTCCCCAGGCAAGCGTGACGCGGCCGGATTGGTGGACGCGCAATTTACCTGCGAAACCGGAAGGAATGTCTGCGGAGGGAGCGGTGAGCGGGGGAGGGGGCACATGTTCTTCTGTCTCGTGGGAGGCTGGTTGTTGTTGCGCGTCAGGTGCGCGGCGGCCGGTGCGAGAGGCGGAAGAAGAAGAGGTGTCAGAAATGACAATGGGTTTCTGTCGGCTATTTTCGGCGGCAGCGGCGCCGGCGGCGGCAGATGGTGCGGGAGCGCCAGCGGTGTTGCCGTCGGCCGTGTCGCCGTCTTCTTCCTTTTTCAGGACGGGGTTGACGAGACTGGGGACGATAGGGGGGAATTGGAAGAGGTAGATGAGACCTTCTTTGCGGTCTTCTTGAGGAGACTGCGGCTGGGACTGTTGTTGTTGTCCCTGTTCGGGTTTTTGGGCGTTCTCGTCGGTGTTTGCTTCGCCTTCTGCCATGGCGACATCGCCTTCTGCGTCCTTGTCCTTTTCCTGTTCTTTGTCTTGTTGCTGCTGCTGGTCGGGAGCTTGGTACGCTTTCATCATGCCCAGTTCTCGCGCAAGGAATTGTACGTCTTCTTGATGCCGCTCCCATTCTTCGCGATCTTCGTTGGTTTGCAGAACGGGGTTGAAGTCAAAGAGGCCTGGCTTTCTGCGCTTGGTAGGTTTGAGAAGCATCTTGACTCTCTTCTTCTTTTGCTCGGGGGATAAAGATTGCTTGATGGCAGTGCCGTCTTCGGCGGCGGCGGCAGGAGGGATAGCGTCGACGTCCATGGGTGTGGCTTCATCTGTGGGCTCTTGCTTGACTTGAACTTGCTGTTCGTCGCGGGAAGCCGTTGGAGCTTTCTCTTTGCCCTTGTCCTTCTTCGCTGCAGCCTCGGGTTCGTCCTCGGGCACAAAAAGCCCGCCCTTGTCATCTTTTTCCTGAGCTTGTTTTCGAAGCTCTGCAGATGTAGATGAACTTGCTTCTGTGCTAACTCCCGACTGTCTATCGACGTGTTCGACTCGGTCCACTCTGATGGGTTTGAGCCCGCTGCCCATTGTGCGTCCACCGTTTCTCGCGCGTCCTTTGCCTTTGCCAGATGGATCGTCCTCGCCTTCGCTATCGCTGATGAGATTAATATGCTCAACTGCTATTCGCGGTCCTTCGGTTGCGTCATCGTCGTCAGACGAGTAATCGTCTGGTGTGTAGAATTCGGACTTGATTCGAGGTCCCCCTTCTCGTTTTATCCTGTTGGCACCTCCGCCGGAGCCAAATTGTCCCGGTTTTCGCCTTCCTGTTTGTCGTGAATGCCTTGTCAGCACATGTTCGGCTATCTAAAGAATTCCAAGCAAGCATTAAACGTCCAAATGAAAGTCCACCAACGCTCTCAAATACGCGGTGGAAGCCAATTCAAGAGAAAAACGCAGGGGCCAAGATATTACACAGCTCAAGATACCAACGCTAGTTGGATCCCATTCAAAGAAAGTGTTTGACACTCACCCATTGAATCGGCCATACTTGAGAACGGCCCACTTGCCATTCCTTCTCCTCTTTTATCGCCTCCGTCTGCGAACCCGCCACGGCCACCTCTCCCACCACGAGAGAACCCTCCCCGCCCTCTCCCTCTTGATCCACTCCCCTGATGATTTTTTTCCTTGCTGTTATTTGCATTCGCTGCATCCACAGCCGCTTGTCGAGCTTGCAGACGAGCGACCTCTGTGCGCTCTGCCTGGAGACGCTCATCTTCACTTCGTCGCAGAGTGTTTTTTGGCTTAAACTTGAGCTGGGCTTTCGATCCTGCGGCGCCAGCAGCAGCGGGACTGGCTGAAGTACGTCCTTTCAAGGATGCCAGCCGTTGAACAGGAGGACGTGATGCGGGGCGCGGGGCGCTGGTTTCAGAAGCATTGCTTGCTGCACCTGCCTGCTCTCCACTGTTTGCCTGCGCATCGGCTGCAACATCGCCGCCGCTGCTGTTCTCAGTAGCAGTCCTAGCCCTAGGTGGCTGTCTTGGTGTGATCTTCTTTGGCGGCATTATCTTGACGGGTTTGCGTGAGTTTGGACTTAGGTGCGGAGTGATGGGGCACAGAAAGAGAGCCGGAATTGCTTGAAGTCAGCTAGATGACCCTGACAATAAATGTAGACTCGAATCAGCGGCTTAGTCGTAGCAAAAGGCAATTGAATAGCTTGTCGCAAAGCTAACAAATTGCCAAGAATTATTTTGGCGACTCACGATTGATCCGTGGCTTGTGTAATCCCTGACTTTTTGCCTCTAGCTGGGATACCTACTGCCAAACCATCTGCATGCCCTAAGAAGAACGGTTCAGTTCGTGCTCCGTGGGTTTATGGAATGCGGCAGGAGTTGGATATGATTGTATATCCTCATAGAATGCTCTCAAGGACCCTTCCGCTCACATTTGGGAACTTTTATTTCGGCAGGTTATATACGCCAACAGCGCAGTTATATTCCTCTTTTGCCCAAGATTTGAAACTATGCTATCTACGGTTAGATTGATATGCTCGGGACCCCTTCGGCTCGTGCTTAAGCTAGTGGGTATCGCCGAAATAGGAAAGTTTGGACGACACATGACGACTGCATCCAACGTGAAATTCAAGAATGCCAGCACTCATCGCGATAAACGATATTGATTTTATCCGAGATAGACTCTTCGAAGGTTCATCCACGTTTGAGGCTAGATTTTAACAATGTAGTACATGTAATTCTGCTCAAGTTCGCCAAAAAGAAACCCATTATACCCCACAGAACTTAAGTGTGCATGACAATGATGACACGGAACAAATGACTAGGAAATGTGAAATCGACAGATAGATGAATTCCAAGAGAGTATAAAAATCTTGAAAATTGAAAAGAGAGACGTATTGAGAGAAAGTGAAGCAAAAAAAAGAAAGGAAATAGGGAAGGAGAGGACAAGGAGAGTCAAATGATGGTCAGGATCGACGGATCCGACTTCAACAAAAGTATGAAAGGAGAATGTGAAGAAATACAAGAGGAAAGAGAGATGAGAAATGATTTTCTGAACCGTTCCAGACTCGGACCAATAATGAAATGTGTAGGCAGACATGACGTGAACATTGCCCCTCGAAAGTAGGTTCAGGTAGAGGTGGTGCCTTGGAAGGCATTGCGCGTACCTGCCACGTTCCCAACCCGTGGAATCTTTTTCACTGCTTCCAGATCTCAATTTTTTTTTCTCCATTTTCCTGACTCTGGAACGGACGGTATTTGTTCCAAATTAAAAGAGCCCGTCTCAAAAAATAGAATAAGGAGAGGTATGACGTAATGACCACTTTTGACCAAGTAGCTTTGACAGAGAAGTTGAAAAGAAAAAGGGAAAGGAGAAAATTTGCATCAATTTTGAAACTGTATCCAATTGAAAACAAAAACCACCGAGTGATCAAGGAATGGTAATGATGATCACCACCAAATTCAAGCCATCGCAGATCATCAAATTCGCTAGAAAGGAACGAAAATAATCCGGATTATGCCCAGAAAGAGAAGCAAAAGCAGCCAATTGGGAGATTCTGAAAATGCATAGCAAGGGTCAAAGACTTCAAAGAAGTCATGCGCCGATAGCTCGACGCATCTGGATCGACCGTCAATCTTTACGTCCGTTTGTGTCGCCAGTCAGGTGATAACGCTTGTGATATTTGCACAAGATTCAGGGTTCCTCTTGAGTTTTGCAAAGGTGACCATTAAGTCGGTCATTTTATCTCTTACGCTTCTTGCTCTTGTCAGCGTTGGCATCTCCCGCCGCGATCCCGCCAAGGATGGCACTAGCTGCCTGCAGTTCAGGATTCGGCACTATAGGAACTGTCTCTTTCTTGACAGGTACCCCCATGTGCCGACCATATCGACCTTTGCGACCGTTCCCCTCATCTTCACTAATACAACCCTCAATCCCAATGCCAGCATCCTTGCATCGTTGGCATGGGCGCTGACGATCGCATCCCTTTTTGCTCTTCCGGCAACGTTGGCAACGAGGTTTTGTTGACAAATCTTCCTCATCCTCGCCAAGCTGATGCTGGAAATTGAGTGTGGAAGCGGTCGAGGGTTTGCGCGAATGCGAGGAAAGAGAAGTGGGAGAAATTGGAACCTTGTTGGATGGAGCAGATTTCGCTTTGGTCTTGTTGGTGGCGCCAGCCTGCGACTTTCCTGCTTTGGTCGACTTTAAAGAAGTCCCACTGCGAGCTTGTGAGGACCCATTTGTAGTTGTCTTTGACTTGTTAACCTTGATCTTAACGATAGCAGCGGTAGGCCCATCGACTGCATTTTCTTGGATGACGTCATTCGAATTTGGTAGGAAAGAGGCATCCTTGCGTTCTTCGTATTCATAGTCCTCGTCGACCTCGTCATCAGCACGGGCGCCTTCATCGCCGCTGATATCAGTGCTGTCGAAGCTAGGCAGGATTTCATCCAGGTGCTTCGGGCGCTTCTTGATTGTGCCGGGCCGGGGAATGGGGCTCGACTCAAGTTTGGGCACAGGATGTGCAGGGAGAGACGGTTGGTCCGCATCCTCCTCATGCTCACTAGTAGCGCCACTGGAAGATGCGACATCGGCAGCACCACTAAGTTCATCGTCCAGGGTAGAAGTCGAGTTGCGCGTACCATTGGAGATATTTGACGTATCACCAAGACGCATCAACTGAAGTGCGACATCCTCGTCGGAAATGCAGCTCGCTACCGTGGGATCAGGAGTGGGAAGAATCCCAGGCAAATTGACAGAAGACGCAGCACCAAATGCTTGACGAGTGGGAGGATAGGTAGCAGCCCCTCGAGTGCGAAGACGATGGCCGTGTTGCACGCCAGGAGGTGTTGAGTAAGACGGTGCCACACCATCTGTGTATGCGTAAGAAGCAGTATAATTCTGAGAATGCATCGGATTGTAAGAAATCGTGGATTGCATGGCATAAGCCTCCGGCGGGACTACAGTCTGTGCGTGGAGGCCGCGCTGAGGGGAGACTGATGAGATAGACGTCGGAGCGGGCACTTGTGGTGGGACGAAAAGAGGGAGCTCCTGATGAGTTGCAAGGTACGTCAGTCATCTTTCATCAAGGAGCGACAAGCGCGGTGCGACTTACCGAACTTTCAAACTTGGCCCTCTTTCTGCGACCGCCTTCCACGATATTGTCTAAGCTAATGTCCGCACTGGCGACCTGCTCATTTCTACTCTTGCGAGACCCCGTTGCCGATCCAGGCGCTCCATCACCACTGCTATAACCAGTCAGACCATCGCTTCCGTGATCTGGTGGGAAGCCATGAGAGCTCGACTGACGACTCATAGCACCCGACCGAGAGCGAGGCTTCTTCATGGTGGTGGCGGATTGTGAGCGGCGACCACGGCCAGACTGGGGCGAAACGCTCCGCTTCCGAGCAAGTCTGGAAGATGGTCGTGAGTGGGGCTGCCCATTGCCGTACGGCTGAGCGAAAGAAGGGACAGCAGCGTGTGGATCATCGAGTGAAGAGCCTTTGCGAAGACCTGCCGCTGCATTGAGTTGCTCCAAACCCTGATTGAAGACTGTAGTATAGTCCGGAATCACGCGCACGTAGACGATCATCCGGTCTCTCAGGTTTTCATATCTTGCAATCAATGTGTTCCCTTGTTCGTCCTCAAAGCTAACGCCCTGGATTCCATTGGGTCCCTCGTAGAGACCATAGAAATTTTTCACCGTTGTGATGATAGAGTCAGTCGTATCATGAGGAAATATCTGCACTCGCATCGGCAAACGAGCCTTGTAGGCTGGCGATTCGGGAAAGAGGAGCTCAAAAGTTACGTGCTTGGGAGTTGGGCTGATGGGTGACATCCCGTAAGGGTGGATCACAGTGGGCTGGCCATCAGCACGAGATGTATGCGCCGGCGGAGTCGTATAACGACCCGCCATGGTTCTTTTATTATTTCGTTCCGACGGGCCGACGAGGGAATATGAATCGGACGAGGAAGCAGATACTTCACAATTAACCCCCACTGATATGGACCCTGGATGAACTAGCGGTCGCTGCAAAATCCGTCTTGGCAGGACGGGCTTGCAGGACGTTGAAACCTGGATCGACGACTCCCGAGCGGCAAAATAACAAGCCGCCGATATCCTATTGTGTCCTCGTGTAGGTGTGTTGTTGTGCGATGCAACCTTGGCGATGGCGCCCTTGTGTCGCAGGAACTGGGGAAATTGGGCGAACCGTGGGGAATGTGATTCAGGTGACTGCAATACAAAGCTTTGTTAGCCCAAACAAACTGCAATACCACGCAGTGTCTTTCAAAGCAGTATATTGAAATAACAGACAGGCCGATGAACTCTTGATTCAGCTTGCAAAAAGACTCATACTATTTCGGCTGTGAAGGGAGAGTAAGAGTCGTCAAAGTAGAGGCACCAAGGGTGGAACGAGTCCCATGGCACAGCCAATATTGGCACAAGATGGATCGCATTGACTGAACAAGAAAACTAACTTACCAAAGAGAGCCTATGATGCTTCTTGGTTTGGCTCGACAACGCTGACTCCCAAGGCGCCGCGGGCCGGTATCTCGTCCCTAGGAGGAGGCCAGTGGGATACGATGCCAGCGGTTCGGGAGAACCTTGTGTAGCGTATATGAGGTTGGGAGAAATGAGAGACAATGGAAAAGCAACTAAGAAATGTCTGCAATGATTCGAGCAAAGAGAAATCTTAAAGATGGTCGTCGTTGATGTCGCTGGCTTTCTGACGGGCGCAGGACGGTGTTGGGAGGAGAGAAGGACCGCAAGGCATGAGAAGCGAGAGGGTTCCACTACGACGACGACTCAGCCAGCCGGCAAAGACAAGTTGCGCAGGCACAAAATGCAATCTATACAGAACAATTACGAGCACAATCACACTGTCTACGCATAAGGATAAGCATTGCGCCCATGGCATAATCATTTCCGAGCCCCTTGACTGTGTTTCCTTGCCAGCGCTGTACTGCAATGACATCCTTTCATTCATCCCCTTGAGCCGTTCAGACTCGATTCCTCGCGCATACCAAATAATCCATCTATTAAATAATCTCTCTGCGGGGTCCATTTTGCGCGCTACAAAAGTATATGCAATCGCTCCAGGCTCGAAAGGTCTATCTTATGTCTTTCGATTGCTTTTGATGCCGTCTCCCATGTGCGCGCATGGGAATAGAGAGCTAGCACTTGAGACCCAGTTTGACTTTCATGGCCCTCCGGGTGTCCTAATCTAGCGTAGTGATATCTTCACCTGTCATCGCAAACCATTACCAGTTCCTTTGCACATAAATCAAGTCAAATGCGAAGATAAATAGGTGCACGTGGAGTTGACATTCTATTTAAACGGGCAGGAGCCGCAATGCGGGTCTCTGATGCGCAGAAGCGCCGCATCGGGATACAGTGACGCTCCAGAACCACGAAAAGGAACAACTCGCAAGAATGTGGTTGGCAATTCAATTCACAAGATCAGCAGCGGGTGGCGTGTATCAGAGGGGTTGAAAATGCTCGTTTGGAAAGAGCAATTGCGGGCCCCGGTGTCCATGAGTGGGTGAGCATCTGCTGGGAAAGTAAGTTCAGCATGAGAAGCGGTAGAGAGACGACCATACAGACGTTAGATCATTAGACACCTTGTTAGTGGAGAACACGGGCTGGCACACCCTTGAGGTTGCCACGCCTTTCTCTCCTCTTTGCCTGCTCATCGCATCACACCTTCACCTCTCCGTGCTATACTCTGCTCAGTTTTGGTTTAGCCGGTGTACAGACTGTCCGAGAGCGCCCCCGTAGGATCGAACCAATCCAGTCCGGAGCAGTCCAGGGAATGCATGCCTTTTCCGACCGCCATAGTGGCTTGTTGTTACGGCAGACCCATGTCTACCGCAGGCACTTGGTTCATAAGCTATGTCGAAACAAATAGAGAACAATAAAAGGGTAGGCGGGCTTCTCCCGGCGCTCTCAAAGGCTCAGATAGTGCAAAATGCTCAGAAGTGCTAAGCGTTCTTCGGGACTTTGGGTCGCGCACTGCGCTGCTCTTGTCGAAGCTGCTCTATTTCAGAAGATCCTTGGCAAAGCATTGAATAACCTTGTTCGCGCAAGCCCTCCGATCTCTCCGAAATCATGCGCACTGTGCGGCGGATAAGATACGTTGCGACTGCGACTGCGACGACGCCTTCCGCATCGTGCTGCAGTAGACAAGGGCCGAGCACACCGTGACCAAAATTCTACATACACGACTCGGCGCCTACCTTATGAATCCTGAATGCGACGCCATCGGCAAGCTGGATGGTTGCCCTTTTTCAAGCCGCAGAGCACTACCGCTTGCTCTTGAACCTTCCCGCATTCGTCGCGACCCTTTTTCCTTGCTCTTTGTTGAATTGAAAGTCGCATATGCTACCTAATGAGTCCATTTTTAAAGTACCCGGCAAAAATTCCCCTATCAGCCGATTCACCCTCATCATACATTCTTTCCTTTGCAGTCTATCGGCAGTCAGAGAGACCGAGAGTGCCCTTGCTGCTCAGTCTCGGATGCACGATTGGCAGATCATGACAGAGTGGAGGGTCGAGGTACATACCTCCTTTCCTTGAGCTTTGTGCGCAACACAAGAGTAATAAGCTTGAAACATTTGACAACCCACTGAATGATTCAACCGCTCAGTGGACGAGACAACAATCACCCAAGTGAGATTCATCATGCGCGCCGTCATAATTCTACATTTAATGCGCATTGCCATGGCCCCTTTTAACCCACCCTCGTCTCCACCAGGACTATCGCTCCACATCAGGAAAAAGCGCTATTCATTGGCGGACTACCTGTTGGCGGCCGTTGACCTTAGAAGCAGCAATGCATCCTCTGTAACATGTTGTGTTGGCAGCCGGCATTGAAAGGTCCATGGTCACCACTATCAACGGCCAATGGATCAAATAAGCCCGCGATGGATCAAACCAGAACCAGACGCACTGAGACGGTGCGTAATGGGGGGGGAAATAGAGAGAGGGACTGAGACCAAACAACAACAATGATCGCAAGCAAGGCTGCGTGCTGCTGATCGGTCCCTCGCCCGGGCGCATTTGGTTGCGGCGGCTTCTTTGATCTGCCACCACTGAACACTGCGCAAAAAAAGCGAATCGCATCAGACTGGATCACAGGGCCCTCGCTAGCTTTTGCTTTCGGCTTTGCGCCGCCCCACGAACCATCAGTCATGCATTCCCACCCGGAGACGACAATAGCATCGAGGAGCATGTCCTCGTCCACCATCAGCGACCGACAAGCATGCGCATTCAAAACGCATCTGCGACTCGTTCCGCCTGGCGCAATCTTCAGGGTTTCATAACTCGTCAGTATTGCGACAAATCGAGTCTGGCAGCGTTGAAACTTTGGGTGAGTGGAGTATGGGTCAGCGTTCGGCCCGCTGGTGCGGTTAGTGGAGACCAGGACGTCCCTCGGTCCCCCGCTTCCAATGAGCGCATTCGGACCTGACAAGCGGTCGCAGTACCACTTGCAGCTCTTCAAAGTCTCCAGCGTAAAGTAAGGTAAACTGTAAACCTTAGCATAGGCTCTTAACAGATCATTTCTGAGAGGAATTGCAAGAGAAAACTTGAAATGGATCTCTCGACAGACATACTGATGAGGTCATGTGACTTGGCGTTGAACTCGTGCTGGGCATCGCGACAGATGACGTGGGTGTTGACATCTTGAAATAAACACCTATAACCACCTTTATATCTGTCGCGCATTAAAAAAAATCATTCATACCGGTGTACAATAAATATCTTCACGTACAAATGAAGTTTGCAAATTTCATTGCTTCTTTTTAGAAAGATTGGCATTATGCAATTCCTTGCTGCACTTGTGGGGAGACGCGACAGGAGGGAGGGGGACGCCAAGATGGGGGGACTTGAATGGGGGACGAGATGGGACGGCGAGGGGTCAGTGAAACTATATTCTGTACCGCTACTTAATTAAAAGCCCTATCCCTCGAATGTTGCAAAGTACCATATACTTCAGAGCACCTCTCTCAGAGCTTATTTGCAATTTATCTCTAAATGGATATTTTGGCGAGATCGCTTAGAGCGGTTTGTGTTACTCTGCTAACCCAATCAGGAAATATGCTTGCTGTTGTTGCTGCGTCCTCAGTCGTGCCTTCTTGTTTGGGACGGAATTCCCTAATGCAGGCTGCTCTCGCCTCTGGGCTGCTCGTCGCTTGGGAAACAAAAACATCGCGAAACTCCTAGGAGCTCTCTCTCACTTACTCCCTCTCTCTCATCTCAAACCTTGACTGTCGATTGTCAACACTCCCAATCCCGCCCCGTCGACAGCTTCGTTTTCCCCCTTCACCGTGTTTTCTCTTCATTCGCCCAGCTTCCTGTCTCTCAGCACACAAGCCCCAGCTTTCAACGTGACCTAGCGTTGGTGCTCTGTGTGTCAAGCGTTCAGACAAGAGTGGGAACTAGGGATCGCGGTGTCGCTGTCAAACTCGTCGAGCAGTCTTCGACGAAAAGCAGTCGACGTGGGAACAGAGGTTCCATTGACCGGTCATACTCTTCGACACGACCTCTGCTTCATTGTTACGCTCGATTTTAGTCAATGCCAGCGACCATGGATGCCAAAGTGAGTATTCTGTATGGCGGTTCATCTTATCGCTTTCCCTTCCTCCCTCTCTCGGTCTCTCAACTCGCCCTCTCCCCCACATTTTCCTCTCCACCAAAGTGGTATCGCAACGCATTATTGCTCCTGTTGTTTAGAGAATATTCTTGCAATTATTTGCTTTTGCTTCACCTGTCCCTTATTGGTGCAACGAGAGCAGAACTGATCGTGTCTTCTTTAGCCTCAACGTCCCGTTCGCTCCGTACGCATTCGCGGAGACGAAAACATCCCCACCGGCCTTGACGTGAAGAAGACTCTTCAACGCAACAAATCCGTCCCAGCGCTCTCTGTTGCCGCTCAGGCTGGAGGCTTGAAGGCCGCTGCAAAGCGTACCGCGTTTGGCGACGTTAGCAACACTACTCGTGCCAATTATATTTCCAAGGACGACTCCAGCGTCCCTATCAAGGCTGGCTTGGAGCTTCCTGAAAAGGCCGTCAAGGTCAACGTCGAGAAGAAAACGGCAGCATTGCTGCGACCTGCTCACCGTCCATTGTCCGCCGCTGCGGCCAAAGCTGCCCTCAAGCCCGCGTCCGAGAACGTGTCTCTTTCTGATAACAACACTACTAAGGCTTTGGAGCCCCAGGCTCAGCCAGCCAATACCCGCAAGGTTGCTGCCAAACGCAGCACTGCTGTCTTCAAGGACGCTGCAAAAGAGAAGGTCGAGCCGCCAGCCCAGCTTGTGCAAGACACACTTGCTGTTGCCAACACCGTTCATCGGGACCTTGCAACGCGTCCGATCAAAGAGCACAATTATTCGAACATCGACACTGCGGTGGTTGAAGGGCCTTCGAGCGACCTTACAATTGCTGAACCGGTCGAAGGAGCAGAGGAGCTTCCTGCTCTGCACGCCATCTTGGAGGAGACAGACGCGGTCCGCCCTGAGAAGACTTACATTGATACCATTGTTGAAGAGGAGGCTCCCTACCACATCTCAGACGAAGTGGAACCCATTGGACGCAAGTGCGAGTTTGTCGATTTGGAGAAGCATGAGGCGCAGCATCTAGTCATGGAACAGATTCTTGAAGAGCGCGTTCGTGAGGAGGTGAAGGCCGAGATGGGTTACAAAGTTGATGAATTGCCCATCTCTGACCCTGAGGAATATTGGGACGACGAGGATGATGTCGAAAACTATGAAGAAGAGGGCTACACCACCGCCCGTTCGTATCGGTCACGTGGGGAGAACACTACTGGAGGCGTGACCACGGCCCTCTTTCCCAAGACCAATGCACGCATCCAGCGCGAATTTGAAATTGCCAAGCAGCTCGTTGAAGGCTCGCGTACCCTGGAGGAGGTTGAAGATGAGACCTGGGATACGAGCATGGTGGCTGAATACGGCGAGGAGATCTTTGAGTATATGAGGGATCTAGAGGTAAACAACCCGCCATGGTTCCCTGTTTTGCTGATTCTCTCTGATCATGCTGCCGACGAGAGACTTGTTGCTGACGAGAGGAACTCAATCTAGATTAAAATGTTGCCCAATGCTCACTACATGGACAACCAAGCGGAGATTCAGTGGTCGATGCGCTCTGTGCTGATTGATTGGTTGGTCCAAGTCCACCAGCGCTTCAATCTCCTTCCCGAGACCCTCTTCCTCTGTGTCAACTACATTGACCGCTTCTTGTCGTGCAAAATCGTCTCCCTCGGCAAGCTTCAGCTCGTGGGCGCCACTGCTATCTTCATTGCAGCCAAGTTTGAAGAGATCACGTGCCCTTCTCTCCAGGAGATTGTTTATATTGTTGAGAATGGCTACGAGGCCGAAGAGATTCTCAAGGCAGAACGCTTCATGTTGACTATGTTGCAATTTGAGCTAGGATGGCCAGGTCCTATGAGCTTCTTGAGACGCATCAGCAAGGCCGATGACTATGACCTCGAGACCAGAACATTGGCCAAATATTTCCTCGAAATCACTATTATGGATGAGCGCTTTGTCGGCAGCCCGCCTAGCTTCCTTGCCGCTGGTGCTCACTGCTTGTCGAGATGCATGTTGAAGAAGGGTGATTGGGTGAGTGGTGCATTGATCCCGACCGGAGCAATTCTCTTGGCCATCTTGAAGAGTTTTCTTTCAATAGCTAACCTTGAGAAACCTTTTAGTCTTGCGCTCACATTTACTATTCTGGTTACACCTTTGCGCAGCTTCGCCAACTGATTGCGACCATTCTTGAATGCTGCGAAAGCCCGCGTCGCCATCACGCAGCCGTTTTTGAAAAGTATGCCGACAGGCGTTTCAAGCGTGCCTCTCTCTTTGTCGAAGCCGAAATGAAGAAGGGTTTCCAGATGCCTGAAGGTCGCAAGTCCATCTCCGGTGCTAGTTTGGCCGGTTTGAGCGAGTGGACACGCAAGTGAACGACACTTGCAAAGGTCAAGACGAGGTTTTCCTGGGGATCATGGTGCTGTTGCAGATGCCGTCTTGAATTTGTGCACCTGCTGTTTTCCTGGAGTGACAATGCTCGATACGAGAAGCTTCGTGCTGGGTTTATTGCCGTTTCTCCTCTTGTCCTTTTGTGTTGACTGTCATTGCGGGTTTGCTCTTTGACTGTCAACATGTCGACTTTACAGCTGCATAAAGTCTTCTCGGTCTGCTGGACACCATTGCGGACCATTGGCAAGCATTGCTTGTATCCGTTCTGTTTTGTCGGAGGTACAGTCCCTGACAAGATTCTCTGTCCTCCCCTTGGCTGTGTCCAGTGTTTATCCTCGGTCGCTCTTGTTTTGTTCGCAAGTCATGTCGGTCAGCATTTTCCGGATGTCCTCTTTGCGTTGGACTTCGGCGGTTGAGCTTTGCCAAAGCCCATTTGTGGGGTTGATGCAAAAGGCTCTTCCATTCATCCCTTGACATTCTGTTTCTTCTGGCTGTTTGCGCTGTTGTCACTGGCATGCCTCGTGTTCTGGTTTTTTTTTTCCTGCTGGCGTTTCCCCATCTTTTTTCCCGCGTTGACCCTTGATTTTACACATGTTTTATTCCCCGGGGACTTTGATGGTGTTAATAATGTTATGATCCCACGATGTAACGAACTGAAGCACATGAGCATTGCACATGCGTTTGTGTTTCAAAAACAGCTAAGGTGCTCTTTTTACATTGCACCTTTGTTACCTGCTCGGTTGCTTTCACCGCCCTTCCCTGTTAAACACCAACTGCACACATACATACTGCTCAATTTTTCCTTGTGTCATAATCGGTTCACAGCTGCTATTGCTCTCTCCCACTTGCACTCGCAACAGACTTGCTCATTGCTTCTTCCTTTGCTATTACACTTTGCTGCTTGCTCTGGCACCTCACATTACCCCAATTCACCCAGCACACACGCACACATTTGTTTTTTCATTTTTCTTTCTACCCCTTTCTATTATCTTCAAACCTCCCCTTTCCTCCCCTTTCGGCTTTTCAAATGATCTTTAATGGGTGTTCAAATGGTTCGGTTATCGGATATCGGGTATCGGGTATCGTGTGTTTAAATGCCCAGACGTTTTTTTTTAATACGGATGCGCTATGGGTATCGGAGATATCCATGGATTTGCTGCTTTATAATTCTGTTTTTTTTTTTTCGATTCTCTTCGTTGTACATACTATTTGTCTCTTCTTTTATTATTTTAATAATCCGTCATCCAAAATATTCGTGCCGTCTTGGTGTTTGGTGTGACTCTGTTGTACATGATGATGTTTCTGCCGTTGAATGCACCGGTTGTGTGATATCGTCATGTTTCTGTTCTAACGCTCTGCATCGTTGGGGCTACTCCGGTACCGTAGTAGACCAGGATGTTCTGCCCTACCGTCAGGCCGTGTATTTTTGGTACCTTAGTCAGCGAGTCTCCGATCGCTTGATTCTCGGTGAAATATCGGTGTAAGCGAGCGCCCTCGGCCAATTCTCTGATCTGCCTTCCGACTTGTCTACTCCGTATCAAACTGCTTCGATCAGGATACTCTGCTTCGTTGCCTGACTGCTCCTTTCTTATACCTAGCCGTTTCGTCCTTCTTTTTCTTTTTTTTTTCACCACTTTGTATATCCAAGTTTATACCCCTTATGTCTTTTGGTTTTCAATCATTTTTCTGTCTTTTTACTTTTATTTTTATTTCCTTTTAATATTTTTCTATACTTTTTCTATATTTTTGATTTTTGATTTTTGATTTTTTTTTTTTCAGCAATTTAAAAGTTGTTTTTGTTTCGATCTCATGATAATCTCTTCTATCGAATAAGTAAATAAATAAATTATATACCACGAATCAACCACACTCGCAATGAGAAAAAAGGGGAGAAAGGTTTCTGATGTAGAGGGGAAAAAAAAAAAAAAAACCAACCAGAAAGAAAGAAAGGAAGGAAGGAAGGAAGGAAGGAAGGAAGAAAGAAAGAAAGAAAGAAAGACAATTAAAAAACCGTGACATTGTCACGTTTGGATGATGTCATTTTTGGATGGATGGACGGATAGATGAGAAGTACACCGTAAAACTTAGGTACGTTACCCCGAAGAGCGGCAAGGAATCGAGGAATCGAGCAATCGAGCAATCGAGCAAGTCGCATACTCGTAGCCGCGCTCAACTCACCTACCTACCGGGAGACTAAACCTGGCGAAGAGTTTGCTAAGAGTATGCAAGAGTTATACAGAGTCCGCATTCTGTACGCAGTAAGAGAAGAGAAGGGAAGGGAAAGGGAAGAAAAGGGAGAGGGAGGAGAGGGAAAGGAAAGGAAGGGAAAGGAGGATCTCCACAACGCGACCATTTGTGTAGCTCCATATCACAAGGACCGATATGTGCGTACGGAATTCGTTGTCCTTAGCAAAGACGAACCCACTGATATACCGTTAAAATGACCCGGGAAAGGCGATGGCCGTAGCATCAGTTGGCACTTTGGGACGAAAGCATAATACACATGACCTTGACTTGAGACATTGCTTGATATTGCAATTGGAAATTAAATCAGTCCTATGTACATGACGCCGTTGGACAGGATACATATGCAGCAAAGACGAAGGGAAAAAAAGAAAAGAAAAGATAAGAAAAGAGATAATGGGAGGAAAATGAGAAAAGAAGAAGAGGATATATGCCCATAATGACAACTATAGTGGGAGACAATGATGATAAGACGAAGGATCGGCAATAAACGAGTCGTCGAATCAAAGACGAAACCCATCGACATGGAAATCATCAAATAAGAAGAATAAAAGACGCCACGCAGGTCCAATAAGATTCGCTTCCAAGGACGCCAGTTCCCGTGTATGTAGACGCTTGTAGTTGACGCTATTTGAATTCTTGTCTGCTTGGGACGCTTGCTTGCCAGGGAGAGTAAAAAGAAAAACTTAGAAACAGATAGATAGATGCAGCTGCACACTCGGGACAAGAGAGTCAAAGAGTCTATCTGTGTCCTTGGCAATATTGACGGTCTATCGATGGTGATGATGATGATGATGATGATGCAAAAGGGAAACCGAAACTGCGCATCAGACTGAGTGCTTTCTTTTCGCTGGTCCATTGGCTCAGAAATAAATGATAAATGGTGACGATGATGCCGCTCGGGGGACGCGTGGAATTGAGATGCGCTGGTATGAAACGGTCAAAAGGAGAGAAGGTATTAACATGATGCGCACCGCTGTTGCTCGCTCTTGTTTTCTTCCACATATGCGAGCGATATGGCGAAGGAAAGAGATAAGGAATGGGAACACTAATCGGCATGGAACTCTTCAAGAGTCCATTGAAGTAAACACTGCAAAGGGCCTAAGAGGGAAATGGTCTTCATCTTCCGAGCGATAAGAAGAGAGGGATAGATTCTGCTGTGGTGACGATCATGGGAAAGATTACCACAGCATGAACGCAGCTCCAGCGACCATTGCTCCTGTTCCGATTGCGGCCGACCACACAGTTCCAGGGCTGACCATTAATGATCCAGCAGCGTTTTTCCGTTCCTTGTCCGTCTTGTATACGCCTATCTTGCCAGTGTGGGTGCCGAGTCCAACCTGTCCGCTTGATGGCGTTGGGGCTTGATCCGGAACGCTGGCAAAGGTCTGCGAGTAAATGACTTCAACCCAGGTCGTTTGGCCGTTGGGAAGCCATGATTCGACCCACATGGTGGACATGGGGTTGGCTTGAGTAATTGCTTGCGTAGCGCCGATGGCATTGACAACTTCACGAAGCCTACAAGAGTAGACACAGACAGGGTCAGTATTGAGAGGGACAAGGGGGGATGGGGTTGCATAGTTGTTGCGAGGGTGCTTACTCTAATAGCTCCTTTTCATCCGCTACTTCAGAGGCGTCAGGGATCGGAACATTCACAGCTTGGGTCGCTTTTGATAAAGGTATCTTCGCTCCGATAGACGCTGGAGGTGTTGAGACGGGAGTCGAGATGGAAGTAGTCCGAGGAGCGGTCGGCGCAGAGCCTTGGCACTGCACGAGTGCAGGAAGCAGGAGGAGGCTTGCAGCTGAAAAGCGCATCTTGGCTGTTCAGATGGATTGAAGACCTGTCGAGTCGTGGGTGCGATTGACGACTAAAAGGAGGATCGGTTTCGATCGTGTATTTGCTATCTTGTGTATGCCCCCTATGGACAGATCTCGTCGATATGACCGGCCGATCGGAGAAGACCTTTGCGATGCGATAAGGAGAAAGTGGACTGTGCCAACTGAGAACTTTCTCGCTCTTTGGTGTCGACTTGAGGTGGTTTTTTTTCTTGCAGAGGTGGAAGCAGAGTTATCTAGTCTAACGCGATGCAAGAACGCTCGATCGAAAATGCTTGCGATAGGGACAGTCGCTGCACGGTTCTTCTGCCTGTGAAAACACAGTATCGAATTTCTCGTCGTCTATTACTGGCTCCAGTGATTGGATGCCTTGCGATAATGGCAGTTGGTGGAAAAGAGTGTGGGGGTGAATTGGTGGTGTTTCCTCGAACGAGGGTCGATGCAGAACAGGAGAGAAGACGACTAGGGCGAAACAACCAAATGATCCATCGCAACAGGATGTACGACGCAATGGGGGCAAAAACTGATTCTAAGTTTGGTTACTCTACCCAGCGACCGTGAGAAGATCCAAGGTGGGTCCTCCCTAGCAGCAGAGACGAACGTGTGAGAGAGAAAAAGTGGTGAGGAAGGAGGGTCGGCAAATGAAGGGGACGGTGCTTGGACGATGAGAGAGACACACAAGAACAAGCAGTGAGTTTACTGAGCAGAAAGAGGAGAGAAAAAAAAAAAAGGCAAGATTATTGACTTTGCACACAGCAGCAGGTACACACACACACACAACACAGAGAAAGATGGAAGGGAAAGGCAACGCGTCCAAAAGTGGGCTCTTCCGCTCACTTCCCTTCTTCTGTGTCCCTGACACACAAATGGGGCTTAAGGAGAGACTATTGAGGAGAATAACAAATCAGGAGCACAACAGCCAGGGGGCGTGAAAAGAAGGAGAAGAGACACAAGGGTTTGACGACAAGCGCACCCTCATGACAGAAGGCTTATCCACTAACTGAGCCAGTCGGAGATAACTGTATGGAATCGAACTGTCGCTACCATTAATTACGCACACTTACACGCATCACGTTCACGCACTATTGGCTTTAGTCCCGCGGACCATGGCAACAGGTTCCTGCTGTTGCTGATGAAGAAAATCCATCCGCCCAAACAGGAAAGATGAGGGAGTGAAAGGACCGACCAGGAAGATAGTCCGCCCGGGGTGTATGATCCAGTCAGCATCGAGGACGAGACAAGAGATTGATCCACTACACCCACTTCATTTGCGCTTGTGACTGCTGATTGGCTCTGATCCTCGGGAGAGGCGGTGTCGAGCTCGGGGAAAAAAGGCTTTTGCGGGAATCTCACGCTAAGCTTCGGCGTTGCTGGGAAACCCGAGTCTGGCAAGGAACAGGCAGGTGAAATGTGGCTGGTAGTTTTGTTACGCAACGGCCGTCCAGGAAAACCAGCTTTACATCTGATTGCACTTTTGCTTGCGATACGACAGCAAAATAATCGCTTTTCTTGAGCTGCGTCGAGGAAATTGATCAGAGGAATGTACCAAACCAACCCCAGACTAGCAGAGAACGTGGGGGCAGGGGTCAAGGGCGGGAATAAGAACTGAAGCATGGTGACCTGGGGAAAGGCCATGGAGATGTGGAGAAAGTTGGGGCCCAGACAAGCTTACGGCTTCAACGGTTCAATGATAGGAGAGAGCTACTGAGCTTGTTATTCGCAGATGATGCGAACCACCAGAGGGAAAACGGCCAAAGCGTTGTGCTCCTTGCATGCGATGCCTTTTGGACCAAGGCGACTGACGTCGGTATGTACTCGCCGGAGCAGGAATGTCATCATCAGCAAAGCCTATGAAACGAAGTGAAGCTTAATGCTCACCGTCCAAAAGCTGAGTTCAAGACACGACCACGTCCCTTTCCGTTTATTTGCGAATTTCTACGTTCGCAACTTCAACGAGAAACTATTTGCGCTCAAGGCATGGATTAAGCAAACATCAGGAAAACTGTTGATCAAACTGTGTTCTTGCAAAGCACGACGTCAGCTGTGCAAAGGCGCCTTTTATGAGCCTCAAGCACACTGTGAACGCCTTCTTAGTAAGCAAGTGGTCTGCAATGGCAGGAAAAGAAAAAAGCTTGGAATAAATTTGGCTACATTCCAGTCATTAGTTGTCTCGGCAGCAGCCGACGGACCGTGCTCTTCAATTTTGGAGGAAACATGAATTGCAGCATTACGCAAACTGTGATATGCTGGAATTTGATAATCTTCTTCAAGATCTGAAGACAATAATGGCATTTAAAGACAAGTGCCTATTGATCTGTAGGTTTTATTTTGAACTGCCGTGATTGAAGTCGCAATAACTAACGGAGAAGGGAACATTGTACCCGATATAGAGGGTAGAAAGGCTTAACTTTGACAGAATTGGAGAGAGAAAGTTGAGTGGTTAGAGCTACTGTAGTAGCCCCGTCAAAAGACTTCTCAAATTCTAGCCTCTTATATTACGCTCCCCATCTTCCTGCATCTCTGTCCCAAATATGCTCGATATGATCTAGGAGCGGAGAAATGTGGCCCAGAGAAGCGTTCTTGTTCTTCTCAAGAGATGTGCGTCGTCGTTATGACATTTTGACTCATCTATCAAGATTTACATTATCGGTGACGTGCCCGAAGACCTCCAGGCCGTGAGCAAGATATTGCTGCACCTGCTTCACCCGGGGCGTCATGTCACTGCCCAGCGGAAGGAATCGCTCGGCTTCGTATCCGGCCCCAACACCTTCCCCTACTACGACTTCGTACACTGCCTTCATGGCCTTGTCCTTGTCACCGAGGATGGGAAGCTTGCCGCTTTTGATTACCTGAATCATCTGCGCGGAAACAGAACCTTGATAATCATCCGGCAGCGGATTTTTTCCAAATGTGGCGGCATTGGGCATGTCGGTGTTAAATGTACCCAGATTGACAGTCAAGGTTCGAACGTTGAACGGCGCTACTTCTTTTGCCATGACTTTTGTCACACCTGTCCATGAAACCAATCCAGCATCAGTTTTCAATTCAGACAAAATGCTGGTGGAAAAGATACACGTACCATCGAGCCCCGCCTTGGCCCCGGCATACCCACCCATGGTATCTCTACCCTCTAGAGCCGCACCACTGCTCATATTTACAATGATGCCGAACCGCCGTTTGCGCATATGAGGCAGCACAGCTCGGATCAACCGCAGCGGACCAAAGTACATTGATTCCATCTGCGCGCGGTATTCCTCCTCCGTAGAGGTTTCGACTGGGCTAAAGATGGAAAAGCCCGCATTGTTCACCAATACATCAATCTCTTGACCTGAATTTTCAAGCTGTTCGATAACTTGGGCATTGTTTGGGTTGTCAAGGTCCAGCTGGAGCCATTTGCCACCTTTACTTTCGACCTCTCTGACGAGCTCGGGTGTACGCGATGGGTTTCGTGAAGTTGCAATCACTTTGTCCCCTTCTGCCTGCGCGATGCGAGTGAGCGAGAGGCCAAATCCAGAGGAGCAGCCTGTAATGAGCCAGGTAAGCTGCTTCTTGGGCGTGGTGAAGGTGGTAGTCATGCTGCTTGATGTACGGCTGGTGTATGTTTGGGTGAAGAAGAAGAGTAGACGACCAGTTCGCTGAAGTTATTATCAAACCCTCTTATAAGAATAATTGAAAGGCCAATGCTCTTTACGTATATGTTGTAAGCCATTTCGTGTTTAATCTGCTCCCGTAAGACACACACGGCGTTAAGCCACGGGGTTAAGGTAACTATGTAAATATTTAGGATTAGAGTTCAATTATTCATTGCAACGGGCTTGATTGTGTTTACGCCACTCAGACCTCTGATTTCAATAGCTTGTTCAAACTTTCGCTGAGGGGCTGGTATCAATTGGAATTAGTGATGCCGAAATTTGGTTGTGTCCCACGAGATCTGTTCGTCTGCATAGTTTACAATAGGACTGGTATGGTATCTGCTCTTAGAAAATGAAAGCCATTCACATTCAAGCCATACCAGCCTATTAGCAATTTAAGACTTGTACTATAATAATTTCACAACCTCTGAAATTGATCTAGAAAGGTGTTTGCGATGGTATAAACTATAATATTAACAAAAGAGCATTAGGGCAAGCATGGATGTATCTTATCAGATTATGATCTTATCTTTGATATGACGTCGTTAAGCGCCAGAGCTTGCTGGGGGAATTTTTGTGGAGCCCCAAACAACATTGATATCGTTGGATGCAACGATGCAATCTTGACTATCCACCCACATCCACCGGCCTTAGTGTCACTCCTCCCTCATCATTTCCCTTAGACGTTCCGCCCCGATAAGTAACAGGGCAGATCCTCTCGTCAACCCTTTATCTGGACCTGGTCTTTGGGTAGGAACGTGATTGTGTACGAATTACAGCTTCATTCAAAATCAAATTTGTCCCGGGAGTTGTCCAATTCCCCAGTCGACAAGATGACGGCAATCGTGGAGAAAGTCAAGAGCAAGAAGAGCCACATCGTCATGTTTTCTTCGATAGCCATTGCGCTCTATGGCTACGATCAGGGCATGATGTCGCTCATCAACACCAATCGCGACTACCTTCGCACCATGGGGCTTGCCGAGGAATCGCCCATGGTGGGTGTCATTGTCTCGGTGTACTACCTGGGCTGTACTGTGGGCGCTGTAATTGCGTCCAAGTACTCGGATATGCGAGGACGAAAAGCCGGTATTTTTGCGTGCCTCGCAACAACTGTGCTGGGCAATCTGCTCATGTTCCTATCCGGTCTTGGCTTCACGAAAGGCGCCCAAGCAATGATGCTTCTTGGACGCATTGTCCTAGGTCTCGGAGTTGGCGGAATTGACATGGTAGTACCTATATATTCCTCTGAACTTGCTTCGGCCAAGGCTCGAGGGCGGGCTCTTGCACAAGAGTTTCAGATGAACATTTTTGGCCTCCTCATGGCATTCAGCATCAATCTTGGCGTCACCATTGCCCTAGGCAAGGACAATCAATGGGCCTGGAGGACCCCCATTGTGGTCATGCAGGTATTTCCGCTTCTTCTACTCGCTGTTATTGAACAGCTCCCGGAATCGCCGCGTTGGTTCGTGGCCAAGGATCGCAAGGACGACGCCCGAACCGCCCTTGAGTCCATGCACACTCCGGCAGAAGCGAAGTCCATGGTAGATGAACTTTTGGTCGCCCGGGAAGAAGAATCTGGTCACTCTGTCGGATACAAGGACATGTTGCTGCCCTCGGGAAGCCATTTCCACCCTACCATTCTTGTCGTCATGTGTCAGATTAACCAGGCGCTGACCGGCTACGGCGCTGTCAGCGTTTACGGCCCGCAAATCTTTGAGCTGCTCGGTTTCGATGTGCGCGCATCCGAATACATTACGCTGGGCAACTACTTGTTTTATTTCTTCACCATGACATTTTCATGGATGCTCATCGATCATGTCGGACGGCGCCCGCTGATGATCTGGGGTGCCTTTGGCATTTCCCTTGGTTTTGCAGCCCTCACGCTTCTCGGCGGGCTCGCGCTCAATTCTGAAAACCTGCATATCCCCAGTCTTCCCGTCGCCATCCCAGGTACACTCGTGTTATACGCAGCCACTGCCATCTTCGGCATCGGATGGCTGCCAACAGTCTGGCTAATCCCCACGGAGATTTACCCGACAAGTGCCCGTGCCCAGGGCTCTGCCGTATCTGTCATAATCTGGGGACTTGCAAACTTTGCCGTCACGCTGCTCACGCCTATCGGCTTCAACAATTTGAGTTATTGGCTCTTTTTGGTCTTTGCTGTCACCAACGAATTTGCAGGCTGGTGGACCTGGGTAAGTTTGATCCTCTCAGTCCTTCTTTCCCCTCCTTTCCTTATTTTGCCCTTCACTCTTGACCCCCTACTCTTAAGCCAACTCCCCATATTTTCCCTTTTTGCCCATTCAATTTATCTGTAGCAATAAATTGACTCGATTACAGGTCTACACCCCCGAGTCCGGCGGCCGCTCGTTTGAAGAGAACCAGCGCTTCTTCACCGAGGCCAAAGACCACCAGACTTGGAAAGTCCGCCACGTGAGCGGTGGCTCCTTCTGCCACATGCCCCCCAAGCGCGCCAAGAGCATGGTCGATCCCGAATCCGCGCCTCTACTTGGCGGAGGTGCCCTGCAATAGTTTTGCACTGTGTGAACCACGCATTAAGATGACATACCTCTATAACGATCTCGTCGTCACCACCTACAGATAATATATACATATATGTACATACATACATATATCTACCTTATGTGTTGTACGACTGGACGATATACCGCTCTCAACGACGGCATATATACACGATACACGATTTACGATTCACTTTATCATCTTCATACCGTTGCTAGTTTCATTTTCATTTTCAATCTTTTTTGTTTTTTTAGCGATCCCTCTTGTCTTGATACATATTGTACTCTTTTTTTTTTCTCGCGATCCTCTTGTCTTGATTCACATTGTAACATTCTGTTTCTTTACAGTTCTCTTTTCTCGAACCATACTGTAACATTCTCTGTTTGTTCTATACGATTCATCTGTTCATCTGTTCATCATTCTGTATACGTCCCATCCTTAACCTTTTCGCCGCTTGCACTTCATGCTATATATTCTATTTTCATCATCATCTTCTTCATCATCACCTCTTTCTTCCCTTCCCTTCCCTCCCCTCACATCCTCACATGTGTAAAGCTACTAGAACTACGTAGTTCACGCTATTCCATGCCACGCCACTCTACTCCAGGTCACGAATCCTCAACAAACCGTCTCTATCTCTTCATTACACTTACCTCCCCCCTCTAGAACGGGCTTAAAACCACTGATGGTTCTCCCAGCTATATATCTTGTCATATCATCTTCTCCTTCTTGTCTTCCTTTCCTACATTGTCTTCTTTTCAAGCCACGTTGCTTATATACACGTTCAAGCGATATTATTGGCATAGAGCATACATTATTTACATTTTCAAACACATACACACACACACACAGGCACAGACGATAATATAAAAATGAAGCCATTATTTTTTTTTTTTAAAATGAATATATTTGATTGATGTTGTGTGTGTGTGTGTGTGTGTGCAAATATAGCAAAGGTGTATAAGCCAAGGTATCTATCACCGTGTAATGCAAATCTAGCGAATCTAGCATGAGGTATGAAAGGCAAGGACTTGGGGACAAATACGCTCTGAAAGCACGCAAGTACAGCAAATAATCGACTTTATGCAGAAAGCAAGCAAACAAGCAAACAAGCAAGGTCCGGAGCCACCTAAGTGCCCGATTTAGGAGTGTAAAAAAGCAAAGAGTGCAAAAGAGCCATTTTCGGTTCAGCAAAAAAAGCAAACAAACGCCATTGAAATGCAGACGGACATGTGATGAATCGAGGTTGGAAGATGATAATAATAATAATGACAGAAGCGAATAAAGCTTATTCGCATGAACATATGCTGACAATGGAAATGACAAGCCCGGGTATGGGTATGATGTTTGTGGGCTGATAAAGTCAGACAAAGTAAAGCAATCGGACAAAGCAACAATGCAAAATATGCACAATAAAAAATAAAAGTAATAGAGTCGGCCGTTATTCGTCGTCGCTGTCATCGTCGAAGCCAGGCTCAGCCTCGGCCCAACCATAATTCCAGAGTCGGCCATCTGCCTCATCCCCTCGACGTAATTCCTTGGCTTTGGGACCCTCGCGCCAGCAACGAGCAAGCATGTCATCACCGACGGTGACGAGCTCGCCTCGGGAGGACCATGTCAGACTGGTGACCTCGCGCGAATGCCCGTGAACGAGAGCAGAGCCGTTGCGGTAGATGGGAATGGTGTCGTTTAGTCGAGATGCCAAACCGCTGCTCATTGTAGCTCCAGGCGATCGAGTCCAAGGCCGAGGTGTGGCTGGAGGTGTTGGGGTGTTGGACAGGGGCAAAGGTGAGGACGATCCATTCTCATTCTCTAAATGCTCCGTGCGAGTAAGGTGGCGCTCATCGGTGGGGAACAAGACGGCACAGCCGTCGCTGCTCCCGACTGCCAAAAGTTCTGGTTGGTCACCAGAGGCAGGCCTCAAGGCTGTCTTGACATAGAATGTAGTAGCATGGAGCTGAGGATGACGGAAACCGTACAGTGGCCCAAGGCCTTCTTTCCCAACAGAGGCAGCGGCACGGCGAGGTTTAGACGAAGCACTAGAGAGTTCAGGTGAATTCCCCAGCACAAGATGCGACGTCGAGTATGCGTAAATAGTGTTATCTCTGCAAAGACTGTAAAGTCGGCTACCGTCACCGTTCAAGGTCAGAGAGTTGATACCAAAGTGACGATGGGTGTTGTGAGAATCGGGTTGGCAGGTAGTGGACAGGGGAGCAGTTCGTCCACGACGGTGGCTATATGTCGTACGCAAATCCCAGAGCTTCACTGTCGCGTTGGCTTCAGAGGCGGTTAAAAGGAGGTGCTCTCGGCCAGGGTTCAAAAAGGACAGGGCAGTGACGGATACGTCCCCACGTCGCTCAATTGATTCGGCTCTTGCGACACCTTCGGTGAGAGCAGAGGCCACCGAGCTACCTGCGGGGGGTGGATGTGGGCGATTGGCGTGGGCTTCAAAGATGCTGTTCACCGCCTGAGCACGAGAAATGCAATGGGAAGCCTGACCAGTGGAGACAGCGCCGGTCGAGTCTGGATCCAGCGACACATGGACCTGGCGCACAGACGAATTGCCCGCCTTGCATCGAAGGTCCCAAATGTGAACGGTCCCGTCTCTACTAGATGTCGCAATAACGTTGTTGTTACTCCCGGGTTGGAATCGGACTTGTTTCACAGACGCTGAATGGCCGGCCAGCGAGTAAATTGGACGCTGGGTTGACATGTCGATGATCCGGGCGGTCTGATCACCAGATCCGGTGGCGAGCAAGAGGTCATCCGAGGAGAATGCCAGATCCAGAATTGCATTCTCATGTGGATAGAATTCTAGAAAAGCGCTTGAGAACTCTGGAGTACTATCAGGAGCAGATTCAAGAAGTCGGACACGTCCTTCTTCATCCCCAATTGCCACGAGAGAGTTTGCTAAGACTATATGTTAGCAGATGCATTGCGCTGGCCGTCTTTACAATTTTATAAGCATACTGTTACAGCTTGCTGTGCAAAATGGTAGCACCCCGCTCTCGTCATCAGCATCTCTACAGTCGTAGCGGTCCTCTGGTGCGGTGTAGAATGCTGCCGTTTCGTACTGCCAGTCTGATTATCCGGTTAATAGGTTGATCAAAGGCCAATTGCAGACTCTTACTTACTGCAACTGATCTGGAGGTGCCTGAACGGCCTACCCGAGCCCCAAGGGCCCAAGCTTCGTTGGTAAATGCGTCCATTGATATTGGGGAGACGACGGCGTATCGGAGTGGGCGTTGGAATCTCCACCGACACCTTCTCGATTTGCTCCTTCTCAGCAGTTGCATCAGATGCCTTGACCTCCTCAGCAGGCTCTTCATCTTCTAGGATATTCAAAGGAAGATTTCGCTGCCTCTTAGAAGGAGAAGCGTGCTCTGGCGAGGAATCTGGCGAGATGAGGAAACCTCTTTTTTTCTGAGATGTCGGGGTCGTGAAGTCAAAGTCGAAAGCTGTGCTGGCATCCCTTGGAATATCTCGGAATAGCTCAGGACCAGGGAAAGGTCGATGAATTGCCGAGCCGTCGCTGTTGCGTGCTGGGTTGGTGATATCCTGGAGAGCCTTTCTCGAGGCGCTGACCTTGGTTCCCTTGGCCTGTGAGGAGCGAGGAGTGAAGAATCGGCGAAAAGAATTAGGAGTTATTGGCGGTGGCCGCTTTGGCTTCCCACTGCTGTTTGCTCCGGTAATCTTGGAAGA
This sequence comes from Xylona heveae TC161, assembly GCF_001619985.1. Lineage (NCBI taxonomy): Eukaryota > Fungi > Ascomycota > Xylonomycetes > Xylonales > Xylonaceae > Xylona > Xylona heveae. Next base: position 2,021,306 of record NW_017264193.1, on the reverse strand, counting down.
CAGAGGAGAGGACATTAAATTCTCGGGAGAGAAGACATCTTGTTCAGAGAGTCTCTCAATTGGGGAGGAGACGTTTGCCTCTGCTTCATCCATGATTACACTCTTTCTCTATCTCTCACTTTTGAACAAGCGCGATGACACAGCTAGCTTAGAAAGCTTTAACCATGGTCACGGGAACTCGATGTCAAGAGGTGGTGGTGGTGGGGAGAGATAAGGGAGAGAAGGAGAGAAACTGGTTGAATGGGAGAGAGGAAAAAGGAAAGACAGAAATCAAAGACGGAAGCGACTGTGGATCGTGAAGACCATGATGACTGATGAAGTGGAGAGAGGGAGAGTGAGATGGTAAAAGAAGAAGATTTCGCGCTCAATCACGACTTGCACACGAGCGACTCACGCAAATGCGTGTTTGGGTGCGTGTCTGGTCGTGTCGATGCACGTCGTCCTTAATGGGTTTCGTGTGTCCTCGCGTTAAGTGTCGAAATATGAACCAAGTATTGAGCAAAACAGATATTACGAAGACAAAGTAGATGATTTAACCAAATCCATCACTAGCGGGTATTGAAAGGGTTAAGCGAATGATCTAAGTCCCAAAGAGGAAGGAACACTGGCACAAAAATTCATGGAAAGAAGAAGGTGCGACAGACGATTGTTGTGTGTGCCAGCTGCGAGTGAAGTTGTGTGAGAGGAGAGAGAGACAGTTGACAACTCCTCCATCATCAACACAAAGTCAATCGCCATGGCCCCAATCAAAAGAAAAGGGGGCTCAGCCGGCGATGCGGCACCCCAAGTCCCAGCCAAAAAACAGCAGGCTGCGGCAGACGGACGGCCGTCCAAGAGACAGCGACAGACGGAGCCCTCCGCATCCAAAGGCGGCGATCAAAAACCTGCAAAAGCCAGTGCTCCTCCAGCATCAAGCCTTTCTGCGCTCAAGGAGGATGAACCTTCTTTCCCCCGAGGTGGTGCGAGTATCTTAACCCCACTGGAGCACAAGCAAATTCAAATCGACGCTACAAGAGACGTTCTGTTTGAGCAAAATGCGTCCAAGAAAGGCAAGAAGCCTGTGACGGAGGATGGCGACGTCGACATGGAGGATGCCGGCGCTCCAAAGGCTGGAAAACCAAAGTCAAAGTCGAAGAAGAAGAAGAATGCTCAACCCGAGGCCGAAGAGGAAAAAGGCGTGCGAATTGAAGGTTTGAGCTACAAGGTGGGTGTTTGCCCCAATTTGATTTTCGTTTTTGGCTGGGCTAAAAATTTATTTGTAGAGATTGATGCCCGGATCTGTGGTCCTAGGCTGCATCTCCCAGATCAATACGAATGATATTGCGCTTGCGCTCCCTAATAACCTGACTGGCTACATCCCACTGACCGCTGTTTCGGACAAACTTACCGAGAGAATTGAGGCGCTGCTGCAGGAGGATGAGGATAAAAGCGATGAGGAGGAAGACGATGATGACAAGGACATTGATTTGAAGTCCATCTTCTCTGTCGGCCAGTATCTCCGTGCCTACGTCACATCCACCAGCGAAGAGAGTGCGTCAAATAAGGCGAAGAAACGGATTGAACTCTCCATCAACCCGCGCGCAGCCAACCCGGGCTTATCGAAGTCAGATCTGATCGTCAACAGCATGGTGCAAGCATCGGTCACTAGCGTTGAAGATCACGGTCTGGTCATGGATGTTGGCATTGATGATAAATCGTTAAAAGGCTTCATGTCTTCAAATGAAGTCGGATACAATGTCGACCATTCCAAGATCCAAGAAGGAGCGGTATTCTTATGCACGGTCACCGGTCATAGCGCCAACGGAAATATCGTAAAGCTGTCCGCCGACAACCAAAAGGCTGGTAATCTGAAGAAGATTGGCTTCTTGACTGATGCGCCTACTGTCGATGCATTCCTTCCTGGTTCTGCCGTTGAGATATTGGTGGAGGATTTCACTCCTGCCGGCGTTGCTGGCAAAGTGATGGGTATGCTGGATGTCACCGCCGATGTGCTCCATTCCGGCCTTAGCTCTGGCTCAAAGAGCCTGGAGAAGAAATTCAAGGTGGGAAGCAAGGTCAAGGGCAGAATCATTTGCACTTTCCCAAATGCGGAGCCAAAGAAACTAGGTGTCTCCTTTCTTGATCATGTACTCTCCCTCTCGCCGCAGACAATTGGCGGGGGTGAAGACGAGAAGGGTCCTCTTGACCAGATCCCCATTTCTTCTTTCGTCAATGAAGCCAAGGTGGTCAAGGTCGATCCTGTGCTAGGTCTCTTCATGGACATCGGTGTGTCTGGTGCGGCCGGGTTTGTGCACGTGTCGCGAGTCAAGGATGGCAAGGTTGACACTCTATCCGAGTCAACTGGCCCGTACAAGGAAGGCTCCGTTCACAAGGCCAGAGTTCTCGGCTACAATCCAATGGATAGGTTATTCTTGCTCTCTCTGGAGCAACACATCCTGGATCAACCCTTTCTTCGCGTCGAAGATGTCAAGGTCGGAGAGATTGTCAAGGGCAAAATCGAGAAGCTAATTGTCAATGCCACTGGTTTTGGCGGTGTCTTGGTCAATCTTGCCGAGGGTATCTCTGGCCTTGTTCCAGAAATGCATCTGACCGACGTTCACTTGCAACACCCAGAAAAGAAATTCCGGGAGGGCATGTCGGTCACCGCCCGCGTTCTATCCACGAATCCTGAGAAGAGACAAATTCGATTGACTCTGAAGAAGACGCTTGTCAATTCGGAGAGTGCCATCTGGAGCTCTTACGAAGACGTGACTGTTGGCGCTAGCTCACCGGGTGCTCTCATCAACATCCTGAACAATGGGGCTGTTGTTCAGTTCTACGGAACCCTTCGGGCATTCCTGCCCGTTTCGGAGATGAGTGAAGCTTATATTCAAGACCCCAAGCAGCATTTCCGCGTTGGCCAGGTCGTGAACGTCCATGTTCTGTCTGTTGACGCAGCGGCTCAGAAGATGATTGTATCCTGCAAAGATCCTTCAGTCTTTGGACAAGCTCAACAGGCTGCTTTCAAGGAGCTTCCTCTGGGTGGCACCGTCAGCGCAAGCGTTATGGAAAAGTCTGACGATGACATTTCAGTTGAAATCCAAGGTGCTGGATTGAAGGCGACGTTACCCGCCGCGCATCTCACGGATGGCTCAACGCAGAAGAACGCTAATGCGTTGAAGAGAATTAGGGTTGGACAGACCCTTCAGGATCTTGTCGTTATTGAGAAATTGGAGGGAAAGCGACTGATTGTGCTCAGCAGCAAGCCCAGCTTAGTCAAAGCGTCCAAGGCTGGCAGCTTGCCGAGCAAATTCGCCGACATCAAACAGGGAAGCAAAATTGAAGGCTTCGTCAGGAACGTCACTCCCAATGCAGTTTTTGTCCAGTTCGCTGGCGGTCTTGTGGGTCTTCTGCCCAAGTATCAGCTCACCGATGACTTGCTTCAATTGCCTGAGTTTGGGCTTCAAAAGCATGCTTCAATCTCTGTCAAGGTTCTCTCAATCGACCACGCCGGACAGCGGTTCTTGCTTACGATGAAGGAGCCTCGCCCCGAAAAAGAGGCTCCAACCAAGGCTGCCAAGGGCCCCGCCCCCTTTGCGGACCCTACTGTAGTAAACCCTTGTGATGGCACAACGACACTGATGGACGACTTCACATTTGGAAAGATTACCAAAGCTCGTATTGCCTCTGTGAAGGACACCCAGCTAAATGTCCAACTTGCGGATAATGTTCAGGCTCGAGTCGACGTGTCCGAGGTTTTTGATGGGTGGGATCAGATTAGGGATAGAAAGCACCCCCTCAAGAGTTTCCACGCCAAGCAGGAGATTTCAGTCCGGGTTATTGGTATCCATGACCAGAGAAACCATCGATTCCTTCCAATCACGCATCGATCCAGCAAGACTCCAGTCTTTGAGCTCACTGCTAAGCCCAGCGATGTTGCCGCAGCTGAGCTGGACGTTCTTTCCCTGGAGAAGGTCAAGGTCGGCTCAAACTGGATTGCATTCGTCAACAACGTTTCGGATGATTGCATATGGGTGAACCTCTCACCAAACGTCCGAGGAAGAATAAAGCTCATGGATCTCTGCGAAGACGTCTCACTTCTCCATGATGTCGAGCGGAACTTCCCAGTTGGATCCGCCATTCGTGCGCACGTTGTCAGGGTTGACGTTGCCAATAACCGACTTGATCTGTCTGCGAGGGCAAAGACCTCGACTGGATTGACCATTGACAAGATATCGGGGGGCATGGTTATTCCAGGACGAATCACCAAGGTCACGGAAAGAAATCTCATGGTGCAATTGAGTGACACAGTCTCCGGACCGGTTGGTTTGACCGATTTGACCGACGATTTCTCGCAAGCCAACCCTACTGTCCACAACAAGAATGACGTTGTACGTGTTTGCGTAACGGAAGTTGATGAACCTAATAAGCGGGTCACCCTCTCCATGAGACCATCAAGAGTCCTCAACTCTTCTCTTCCCGTCAAAGATCCCGAAGTCAGCAACCTGTCTCAACTGAAGGTCAACGATATTGTGCGTGGATTCGTCAAGAACGTTGCCAATGAGGGGCTTTTCGTCAGCCTCTCTCCCAAAGTGACGGCTTTTGTCCGCATCTCGGATCTTTCCGACTCCTTCATTAAGGACTGGAAGTCCGCCTTCCAGATTGACCAGCTCATCAAGGGCAAGGTCGTTGCAGTCGATCCTTTGCTCAACCACGTCCAGTTGAGCTTGAAGGCTTCTGTTATTGACAAAGATTATGTTCCTCCGATCACTTTCAACGATATTGAAGTTGGCCAGGTCGTGACCGGTAAGGTCCGGAAAGTTGAGGATTTTGGTGTCTTCATTGTGGTCGATGGATCTGTCAATGTCAGTGGTTTGTGCCACCGTAGCGAGATGGCAGAGCACCGGGTCCAGGACGTCAGGAAGTTGTATAACGAGGGCGATGCAGTCAAGGCCAAGGTTCTCAAGGTGGACCGAGAGAAGCGTCGCGTTGCCTTTGGTCTCAAGGCTGCGTACTTTGAGGAAGGCGAGGAGAGCGAAGAAGAGAGCGATGAAGATGCTATGGAAGGTGTCCAGCTTGAAGGCTCCGACGACGAATCTAGCGAAGGAGGCATCAGCATTGATCTTAACAATGTCCAAGACATGGAGAGTGATGAGGAAGGCGAGTCAGACGAGGAGGAAGAGGCAGGCGAGGAGGAAGAAGAATCTGACGAAGAAGAGGATGAGGATGAGGATGAGGATGCGGAGGAGGAGGACGAGGAAGAGGAAGAGGATAAGATGGACATTGCAGCGCCTGGCCTTTCCGCTGGCGGCTTCGACTGGACCGGCGAGACTCTTGACGCCGGCCAGGACCAGGACGAGGGTGAGAGTGACGGTGAAGGCAAGCAGAAGAAGAAGAAGCGAAGAAAGGCCGAGATCCAGGTTGACCGAACCGGCGACTTGGATGCCCAGGGCCCGCAGTCTGTTGCAGACTATGAACGTCTCTTGCTCGGCCAGCCTGACTCGTCCTACTTGTGGCTCAGCTATATGGCCTTCCAGCTCCAAGCCAACGAAGTGAGCAAGGCGAGAGACATTGCCGAGCGGGCTCTCCGCACCATCAACATTCGCGAGGAGACTGAGAAAATGAACATCTGGGTCGGTCTGCTTAACTTGGAGAACACGTACGGTACTGAAGACAGCGTCGAAGAAGTCTTCAAGCGTGCCTGCCAGTACAATGACTCTCAGGAGATTCACCAACGTCTCTCCAGCATTTACATTCAGTCTGGCAAGAACGAGGTATGTATCTGTCTTGTTCCCCCCCTGGGACTGCCAATTGTTATTTTGTGACTATACGACTAACCCTTTTCTTTCCCCCGCACAACAGAAAGCAGACGCTCTGTTCCAATCTCTCGTCAAGAAATTCTCCCAAGATCCCAAAGTCTGGCTCAACTATGCCACTTTCCTCGCCGACGTCCTGGCCGCCCCAGACCGCGCCCGCGCTCTCCTCCCCCGTGCCATGCAGGCCCTCCCCAAACACGCCCATCTCGACCTCACTTTGAAGTTTGCCCAGCTCGAGTTCCGCTCCCCCCATGGCGACCCCGAGCGTGGCCGCACCATTTTCGAAGGTCTCCTGACCACGTTCCCGAAACGGCTCGACCTGTGGAACGTCTTGCTCGATCTGGAGACCCGCCAGGGCGACAAGGACCAGATTCGCCAGCTCTTTGCCCGCGTCACGTCCTCACCCAAGCTCAAGAGCAAGCAGGCTAAATACTTTTTCAAGCGCTGGCTCGAGTTTGAGGAGAAGCACGGCGATAAGAAGAGTGTCGAAATGGTCAAGGCCAGAGCGGCGGAATATGTTCGGAAGCAAGAAGAAAAGGAGGAGTAGGACATGTGATTGTTGAATTTTTAGATTTAAAAGTTTGTTTTATTTGTTTGTTATTATTATTTCAAGTTTGTCTCTTTTATTTTTATTTTGTCCGTTTTTACTTTTCCTGCTCGATCTGTAAACATCGGGATGATGGCGTTTCTCCTCTTTTTCCCTATTGGTATCAGCATCAGTTTTGTATTTCTATGTACCTACATGGCTCTTCTATATTAGACGTATTTATCGTATATTAGACGTTCAAAACACTTTTATCTTCTTCTCCCTTGCCTCTTCCTGTTGCCTCTGTTGCCTCTGCGCATGTAAAATGTAACTTGCCATGGTTTTCACTCGGATGTCCTTGTATACAGCTGTGTAAGGTGAGGGAGGGATGTAGCTGCTCTGCTGCCGCCGCCGCCGAGCACGTACCAGGGTCCGTGAACTCGTAGTTGGCATGACATGGTCTGGTATGGCATGGTATGGTATGGAATGGTAAGTATAGTATCACTGGATGGTTATACCAATTGTAAGTGTAGAGCTTTGTAGCAGTAAGTACAGCTGTCTATTGGTGACGGTAACAGTAACGATAGTGGTGGCAGGAATGATGAAAACAACGATAACGGGAAGTGGCAAATGCTAGGAACATCTTTTTACAGTGCATTTAGGAATAAAGTAGTCTTAGTCTATATAAGAGAATATATAGATAAGATGGAGGTATAGATAAAGATACAGATATAGATGTTTAAATACCAAGAAAGAAGAGAAAGAAGAGAAAATAAAGAGGAAAGAAAGAAGAAAGATATCCAATCTCTATAGAAATGGGTTGGAAATGTCTCATGGAGTAATCTAAATCTTAAAGAACATGATGATAAAGGAGAAGAGAAAAATATAAATGGACCGAGATGAAAAGGGTAATGTAGTAAGACGGGATTGATAGTGTAATAAGATGAGAAATGATAAAGTAATACGATAAAAATGATAATTTAGTAAGATGGGATTGATAAAGTAATAAGATGGAATGATAATGTAAATGTATTGGGATGGAAAATGGTAATCAAGTCAGATGGAAAAATCAAGATCATGATAAAGGTAAAGGTAATGGTAAAGGTAATGGTATTGTATGGTACGCTATGCCAAAAAAAAAGGAAGCGCAATGAGCGCATGTGGGTATTTAGGTTTCCCAATTCGAAAGTTCCGAGAAAGAAGTAAAAGAAGTAGTAAGAAGAAAATAGAGTAGAAGGAGAAGAAGAGAAAAGGAGAGAAGAATAAAGTAAAAGGAGAAGAAGAAGAAGTAGGAAAAGTAGAAGAAGGTGAAGAAGCGTGAAGAAAAAAAGTATAAAGCAAAAGGAATGAAAAGAAAAAGAAGATGAAATGACGCTAAAAGACTTATTTGAGGGCCGAGAAAAAGAGAAAAGCAGTGAAGCTCTAAACTCTTCAGTCATGCAGTAATGGGTTTTCTGTTCGTGAAAACTGATTCTTTTTGGATGAGGAATAAAATAAAATGAAAAAGAAAAAAAAGAAATGGAGATCGATCAAAGAAAACCAGATTCAGATAAGAGCCTATATTTATTGGCAGAAAGAGCATTAGCACAGGAACATGGCATGCATGAATGGAATCATGACAGGAAGCGTGAGAAGCATAGATCTGAACACTGTTAACGTACCTTGCAATCTTCTCGTCTTCGCGTTCTCTTGGCTCGACTGCCAAACTCTTTTCATACATCTCATGCACGTCCCCAGCGGCCTGCATATTGGACAAGATGTACTCCTGCAACTCAGGCACAGCCTGTAACGAGTACGGCACGTTCTGGTATTGCTGGATATCACGGATGACTTCGGCAGTCTTGGCGCGCTTGGCAAAGTTGATGAGGTTAGTCTTTTTGACAGTTGATGGGATACCGTCTTCAATAAAGACCAGATCAGTGAGGTAGACACCTGTCGAAATGTGGTCAGCATCATTTATTATAAAGGATATACGAGGCCGAAAAGAAAACGACTGGACGGACAGGTAACGACATACCGAAAAAGGGAATGCAAGGCGGGTTAGCCAAGTGAAGGGTCTCTCGGTATTCGCCAAAGTTCTTGGTGCTGCCCATCAATCTACGCATTTGTTCAAGAACAGTCTGCGTTCGTGCGGGTACCTGGGCCCACGTCCTCGCAAGCCGGTGAATTGGTGCCGTTCCAAGGGCAGAAATGATAGATGTCAATGTCGAGAAGTTGTTTAATTGTCGGCATTTCTATATTTGTGTCAGTGATGCAAGAAAGGGGAATAAAAGGAAAAAGGACGGTCATACATCAGCGACAGAGACAAAGTGTTTGATGACCACCACACGCTTCTTAATGTCCTGTTGCGTCAGAATCATCTCTGCGACCCAATTGGTGAGTTGATTGGAGTGCAGAATCAGTGCGCGGACATTGGCCGCCGGCACTGAACCTTCTGTTGGGATCTTCTTCTGCCAAATCTTATTGAGACATTCAGTTGGCTTAATCTTTCCATAAAGTCTGGACTCGATAATTGTAAGCTGTCGTGCGAATTCGGTCACGTCAATGTCCAAGAACTTGAGTTTCTTCATGTTCTTGGGCATAATTGGCGCAGGCGTATTCTGATTCAGCGTCAGGACGAGCCGCTTGGATTTTGCCTCTTGGCCTTGTAACCGCTGTTCAATGACCGTCATGAGACCTTGAGCTCCGGGAGTACTTGTCGTGGCAATTGAGTCCTTGACAAAAGAATATACCCTTCGCAATAGCTCTTTGCTTGCGTCGTCATTGAACTCCATCCAGTAATTGTCAAACCAGCTCTTGAGAATGTTGACCACGCGGAACCGAATCGGTTTCTGCTTTCGATCCACCCATGTCTGGAAATCTTCTTGGCTCAGTGCAGGGGGTGGCTGGATGGTGAATCTCTTTACAACCAGCTCAAATAGTTCTTCTGCCGTCGTGAATGACCGATACGTCAAAAGGAAAGTATTGTTGAACGGCGAATCCAATCGGTCGTGTCTCGTCAGTTGCTCGACCAGCCCAACTAGCGTGCCTCCTTTGAGTAATGGGGGTTCAAACTTTGCGTCGTAGGCAATCTCGTCCTCATGGTCCAGCTTGAGGAACGCCGGTGGTTCTGACGCGCCCGGAGGCAAAATCGGCGCGGGTACTTCACCAAAGAACTTTTTGACTTTCGAGTTCTCCCGGCGGTATTTGTCGGTGACGGGATCAGGTCCTTCAGAATAGGTCTGAGATTGGCCGGTGCTACTGGCTGTTGTAGCAGCAGATGTTGTGCGTGGGCGCTGGAGGTTGGAAATGTCAGGTGGTTGAGCGTTTGTTCGGGGAAATAAGGAGATGGTTTCCGTCTGCACAGGCGTTTCAGTCGCCGGCGCAGAGGTTTCTTGCGGCATCAACTCGGCAAGAAGCTGTAGGGAGAAACCAAGTTGTGACATGCACGACTCAAGGTGTCGGGATACAGATCGGATATATACAAGGCGATTCTCAAGTGATTCGCCGCGTAGCTCTGCCCATTCGTCCGCGAGCGGAGCAGAAACGGCCTGACAGCCAATCACCAAATCCGACGTAAGATCATAGAGCTTCTGCTTCAGCGTAGAGTAATTCGCCAGCTCGGGAAGCTGCGGGTATGCCTTCAAAGGACGTAGGTTGATCGCTTCAATGGTCGACAGCCACGGCCGCATTGATTCAATTACTTTTCCGCCAGCCACACAGACAGCATCGCCGATCAATCGATGTCGGTACGGAGTGATAATCTTTTCAGTGAGAGCAAGCTGCTCGTCCAGACGTTTGATATTTGCCGTCACCACCCTTCGCATCTCATCCATACGCTCCAGGAGCTGGATATCGAGGCGTGCATTGGGCTCCACAAACGACTCGGCCTCCTCACTTTCAGAGATCGATGTTGAGGGGTTGCGATTGCGAGCTTCCATGCCATTGTTTTGCCAATTGCCGCCGACATTGTTGCCGAGTACAAACCCAGGCGTCAACCGTGGGATATCCTCGCCACGCTGCTGCCGCGCAACCTCCACATAGCTGTACACGCCCTGCAGAACGCCGTCCGCCTCAAAAAGACACTTTGCGTAGGAATCCTGAGCGGGCCAGTCTGTCGCAGCTATATGCGACGACAGGACCAGCTTCGAAAATCTCGACATCATGTCTCGAAAATGAGGGTAGAGTGCCTTGTTCGTCGAGATGATCGAAGGATTTCCCGAATGATTATCCGTGGTCCCAGACCCCGCAGCAAGCAGCAGCCTCAGGTGGTCTGAGATATCCTCTGCCCGCTTGACATATTCTGCCCGCTGCCCGTTGTTGATGGCTTGCCGATAGCGTTCCACCGCTGAACGCATATTTTCCACGAGTCGGTTCCAAGTCAGAGGTACGGCCGGTCCGTCGGCAAACATGGATCGAGGAATGTTTGAGGTTGGCCCAAGTCCAAGGTTGGCGGCGGCGAACGACGTGGAACTGACTCCCATTGTCGGCAAAGCCTGTTGCACTGCACTCATCGAAATGCTTGGCAGGTAAAAGTCGCTCGCGTTGCTGGTCGATTTGGGTATCGTCGAGAGGCCACTCATCGAATCCATGGAAGTGGCAGGCGATACACCATCGGAAATGTATGAACGTCTCCGTCTTCTCGGCTGAAGTAGAGCAATGTTGGTCAGCCAGCCTGCCTGTAGAGGTGTGATTGTGGGCTCTCGACCCGGGAGCAAGGAGCGCGAAGAGGCTTAAACTTACCAGAGATGCCTGTGACGCCATCATAATAGACTCTCCCTCGAGCTCCGACGCGGAATTCCCATCGTAATCATCCGTCGTCTCGTCCTCATCGCGCTCGTATCCTCCAGCCATCAACTCGGGAGGCAACCGGCTTTGATCTGGGAGGTGAACGTTGGTGCGATCTCGGGGCCCTGTCTCTGTCGCCGACGTCGGGCTCTCCAGCGGGAGCTCCATCGTCGTCACACCCGTCAGGGTGTTGAAATAGAAAAGACGTCCATCGGGCGTTGCTTGCGGTATCCAAAAAGCAGCCTCCTCCTGCTGATGACCGTCCGTGCCTTCAATGGGCAACAAAGGGTTGTCATCCGCCGTGCCTGTGTCCGAATCATTATCGTCGTCATAGTCTTGGTCGCCACCTAGTCCATCTTCATCCTCGGCATCGCCATCATCGAGTAAAGCGGTGCGGTTTCCCTCGTTGGTGGCCTCCTCAGGTCCAGAGACCAGAGCGCAGTAGTTGCTTGGAAACCAACCGCGCACACCGTTGATCACTCCATCCCACCAACCACTCTCGAGCTGCGTGATGACCTGGATTATGTCCCCCTGGCGGAAACTCAAGCTCGTTCGATCATCGGCTTGGTAGTCGTATAGCGCCCGTACGTACATGTCGTTTGACGGGCAGGCAGCGCCGCGTAAATATTGATCTCCACCGACGCCAGAGGGAGAAGTTTCTCGACCGCGCGATACTTTGGCAATCTTGGCAGCGCGAATCGACTGAAAATGGGTAAAGATATCTGTCGGTTCGTCGTCGGGTTCGGTAGCTGTGACCGTGGCTAACGGTTGCTTTATGCTCTCAAATCGCTCAGATACTTCAGAATCGGTTGCACGTGGGGATGACAGCGGCTGGGTCATGAGCATATTGATGCCGACTATGGGCACAAGTACCGATCCAACGAAAGCGATCACAGCCAGGTGAGCTTGCTGCGACACAAATCAAAGAGAAGTGCGAAAGGTTTCTCACTCGCGCGCACTCTTTTCTTCAACTCGCTTTTTCTCCACTGCCCCAAGAGAACGAGCGAATCCAGTAGGGGAACAGGGGGGCCGAAGTAACAATGGGGAACTGAGCTGCCACCAGGCTAGCAAAAGATCGAATAGCCCTCTCGTTAGGCGCCGCTGCGTGTCAGGCAAGGATGCAGCATAAGCCTAGCTCTCCGTTTTTCTTTTTGGTCGTCGTTTAGTAAAATGAGTGGCGATTCTGTAAACCGCCAGTCAAATGTCCGGGGGGCTCGGTCAGCTGTACGAGCGGGGTGGCTGGTGACTTTTCTTTGGTTGAGCGAGGGGACACAAAACGTCTAACGGATGGTCCATTCAAAGGTCGAGAACAAGTAGATGCAGCAGTAGCTTCATGAGCAACTTCTCTTTTTTATTTCTTCGAGCTCTATCGTTGTCTCCGCTTTTCGTTCCCTGCAATTGCTGTCGAATTATCGAAACGAGTGATCAAGTTAAAAGGGAATAAAATTTGAACGAGAGTTGCTTCATCCACAATCGCGAGAACAAGTGGAAAGCCAAGAAAAGACGAGATGAAGGATATCAGATTGGTAGTCTGGACGCCAGTCGGAAGAGAAAGAAGAGGCGATACCCTCTCGTCGCATCGGAAGAATCCTTGGTAGTCCTCTCCCGAGGGTCTGGGTTTGGGAGAAGGGGATGCGCGATGACGATACGGAACAATGAGGTGAGAAAGCTTTCCTTTGTTTGACTTGAAGCTTTTCCCTCCTCTTCAACAATGATTGGGGGGGGTGGGCAGAGGGGGGGAGATCGTTTGAGGGTGCGGCTTTGGCGCGAGTGGGCGGCAGTCGGAGTGGGGAGGGGGGACTTTTACTCCTCTAGTACTGGAGTATAACTTATAACTGATGCGCCAAAGCAAGTTGGTTTTAGATGAATGGCTGTAATCGACACTAACGACAAGCCTCACGGTTCAATTCATTTCATCTTCAGGCATTCAGTTAATTATGGGAGACTGATCCACCGATTATGCCATGACACGGTTTGCTCAGTGGCACGCAAATATGGAAAACCCACGAACAAACGGGTCCAATCTCTCAGGAGACTGGGCACAAATGGTTCGGAAGACCCCTCTCCCGCTCATGAACCCTTTCCCGCCCCTATAAGGCCGACCACCGCTAGATTACTCACCTAGCTACGCCTCCGTAATCAATCAGGCTTTGCTTTCATTTCCCATGTATTCGGGACCGTCTCCGGGGATTCACGAATCATACTGGATAGAGCGATCAATCTGGGCGATCGCTGTAACGGTCGTATCCGACCCCTCCTCGAAAGTACTACCTTCTAGACTTGACCCGTCCCCAGTATCAGAGCAGCAAAGCTATATCTCTCCCCACTCCCCTTCTTTGGGGAAAAGAGGCTCAGATAGATAGCATGTGGGATATGATTATCCTAGGTATTATCGCCTAGCTTATGTATAGGAGAAGAGAGAAACGGAAAACCAAGACCTAATCATACTTTACTCACCTTAGAAGCTTCCGTGTTCGGCCTAAGTTGCCTCCGGGCTCTTGTTCGTGTCGAGCACGAGCGATAAAGCCAGGATTCCGAATACCCTGTACAAAGTATACTGGGCTGATTGATGAGCTGCTCCGGAAGAAAAGGTTTGATCACCGAGAAGTGATTAATGTTGCGATAGACTTTGATAGGTCGAATGGGCAATAGGGGGCTTGAGTCGGGTCTTGACCATCTTCTAGAACAAGAGGATCATCCCCCCTTATTATTTTATCTCCGAGCGATAATTTGGGCCGCGAGCCCCACGCGGCCCTCCACACACGGTGTATGCAATCGAATGAACTGAATCCCAAAAGTGCAACAAGAATCTTTTAGTACCCGCTTTCTCGGCGGTAAAGGGCGAGAGGTTTGTGGGCTCTTTTGGTAGGACCAGACAGACATCGCAATTGCATAAACTTCTGCTGCTGTTCATTTGACTGAGCACAGATATTATTGGAAACGGCTTATTGTTGTCCCTTGCGTGTGGCTCTGGGATCCACGTCCTTGGCTCATTTTCCTGCTTGGCGGCACCGGCTTGAACCCGGCAAGATGGCGCGCCTGGGCAATATCTGCCGTAAATTAATTATGACAAATTCTAAGCCTCACAGATGCCGAGATAACATGGCGACAATAATCTAGCAAACTCTATGCGGTTAGTAAAACATTCTACCTCTATCCTGATTTCATACCAGGTTGGGGTTTTTGTTCCAGCGAAGCGCGCCCAGGGAAACATAAGAGGATCGGAAAATAAAAGAGGTGATCAAGTGAAGGTATTGTCTCGGGCAAAAATGCAAAAGAAAGGCGCCGGGAGGCAACTTTCCGCCGACCACAAGCAGTCATAAAAGGTCACAAGGAAAATGATGAGATTATCACATAGGCAATAGACCAGATGCCGTGAAATGCTCTGCCGCTCTGGGTTATCAAAATATGTTGGGCGTGGTCCGTTAAACTCAAAATCAGTGCTGAGAAGACTCGTTGCCTTTAGCACCGGAGATCGGTCTGGACGGGTCGTCACAGATTGATATTATTCTCAGCAATTGGGTAACAAGAAAGCTGTTTGACCCGAGTAGATCCTCCGCTAATCAGCAAATACTGGAGAATTCTAGTCGACTTTGATCTCTGCCTTTGATGCGAATACGTACCCATATTCTTCTCTTTGAAGAGCACTGCAGGACAAAGCACGCCATTATTGTGCGAATTGAAGCCATCTCCTTGCCCTACCATCAATTTATCGTAGTGTTCTTTACACTCATGGAATTGACTTTTGAGTATTTCAATCTCATAATATCAGTCCGTAGCAAAGAGGGGCGCAACTTGGAGTAACTCGACGTACAATGCAGGGACGGCTCGGCGGCTGATCACATGCGCTCATCTTCAACTTACCAATCCATGACACGCAATAACACGCAATATCGCAGTTCAGGAAAAGAAGGGGGGGATTCAAAACAAAATGAAATAGAAATAGAAATAAAAAAGCTCCGCAAAACATTGACCGTCTCGGTACTAGGAGAACAGCCCTAGAGAACGGAAGGTGTATTTGATCGACAGGGAATTTGCAGAGATTTATTTCATTTCTTCAATTGTTCCCCCAGCTCCCTTCCTGCTGAAATTCATATGCCGGGACCTAACAAGAAAATTATACTTCCAACATTCATTGGATGAAGAGGGAAAGTCCGATCCCATATATGAGAAACCAAATTACAGCTAGAAACCGAGCACACTTTAAAGTTTCGGGGTCAGGTGATGGAAGTGCGTGTACAATTGCGCATATTAGCGCGCTCCCAGGCATAATTCCTAACATCCTACCTCTCTCTCATCCATGTAGGCACGCTTGATTTCACGAACTCAAATCGATAGAGTTCATGTATAAATATTGTATTAGCGGTCAAGAATTGGCCAGTACTGAGCAGCGAGCAAAACCAGCACTTCAGGTAGCACTCTATCCTCGGTATAGTTATCGGTCAAAGACAAGCTACATGTTCTTTATATCTGACGGTGATATTGCCGGCGGCAAGAGACAACATAGCTCCGTCGGTCAGGCTAGAGTGTCACCTAGAAAATTTATCTCTAGCAAAGTTGACAAGTCAGTCGAGATTTCGTCTTCAATGAAAATTCTCCTGGGCAGCCTAAGTTGCGCACTACCGGCAATATCTTGTCGTTGATGCCGCTGCTTCTGCTCCGAAGAGTTCCGGGCCCAAGCTGTCGGATCGCGGACCATAAGAGTGAGTAGTCTAGCAACTAAGAGCATCAGCCGGATCGATGGACCAAAAGTAAATGATAGCGCTGAAAATCAAACAGGATGGGTCTCTATGATTCGTTTGCCTGGCTGTGTTCTTGCCTACAAGAGTCTTTTGCCGGGATTGTCGGCCAAGGGCTAGGCACGCCCTACCCTATTGAATGTCAGTAAAGGATCCGTAATGATCAAGTTCACAATAAGCCGTAAGTAGTCCGGAGTTTGACACGAGTCACCCTAAGGACTGATCCTGGTCTACCGTAGGCATGGCAAAGAAAGAAAGACTCTCAAAGACAGGCGCTAAAAATCGAATGAGTCGACTGATAATACTGACTGCGGTTAATAGTTGGAGAGCGAGTGACACGTATTATTGAGCAGTCATTCGAGATATCTTGGACTGCGGGTTGCGAGACGGCCTCAGTGCACTAGCCTGTGTGCAAAGAGTGGCGGTCGCGAAGAGCGACAAATACCGCCGACTACGTGGCAGGGCGGCCGCGAGCTCCTGCAGCGAAGGAGATACAGATCAGCATCACCGCTTCTTTGCATGGCAACGTTTTTTTGCGTGTCCAAAATAAGCCATGACTTTCCTTTCCTCGCCCTCGACCGTTTGACTGCCGCCAATGCAATTGATAACGACGGCATATAGTAGGACTTCGTAGTCAGTATCTTAGCAACCTTCCACGTTCAAGGGACCCATCCGAAACCATTTGCTGATGGACTATTCGTAAGAATCGCCTTGATCTTCCCTTACCCTTACGCTGAGATAGATGGGTTGATGGTCTCGTTTGAACGGCTCGGCAGGACTGGTGCGAGGGTGCACCAATGGAAAAATCTGGTACACTACGGATGTATCCGCACAAACCACAGTTTTCCCAGTTTTACCGAGCTTTTTGCTGCCACACAGGTACAATAGATCCCAGAGAGTCGGCTATTGACATTTGTTTACAGTTGTTGCTTCTGCTTCTACTGCCAATCGAAGCTGTGATCTTTTCAACATGCCTCCAATCCACTAAAGCTATGGCAATGACTGCTGATTTGTAGAGTCCGATGCTGCAGCTTGGTACCTGATGGACGGGATGAAAAGATTTTCGGCACGAGCAGAAGAAAAAATGCCCCCACCCCGTTTGCTTCCGTGAAACCGTCGGGACGCGGGAGCGTCATGCTCGCGAATGAAACGGCACCTTCTTTTGATACTGCAAAGTTTGGGCGCTCCACACACACACAACTATGAGTAGACGGCGGTTACAAAGGTTGATCTTGAATCGACGCCTCTTTTCTCACTCCTTAGCGATATAGTATGACCCGTCAGTCCGGCTCTCTGGATTGTGGATCTTTTAGTCGTCTCGCGGCTGGTCTTGGTGCTGCTCTGTCCGTTTCCACGCGAGAGCCTAAGAACAGTCTTACTCTATGTAGGGTAGAGCCCAGAAAACTTCGGGTCGTGATCCTGGCCGTCATTCTAATCGCGGGTTAGGGGTGAAGAAAAGGTGACGACGCGATCCTGAGGTTTTCCGTTTGATCCCTAACCCATCAGGTACCCGCCTGTCCGTTCCGTCTCGCTCCCCGAAGCTGCATCAATTGGTCATCGCCGTTTGAGTTTCCCGGTAGAGCTCGGGATCGATCTGAATAATTTGCTTCAATCTTTTTACATCAGAACATGCAAAAAGACGCGCGCCGAAGTGAACTTGTAGCCGTCTTGGCATTTCAAACATACCTGCTAGAGAAGTCGTACTAGCTTGAGTCCACTTATTTGATGAGAAAGAAAATTTTTTTTCGCGCGCTCTTCATTTAATTTTTTTTTTTTTCTTTTCAACTTCTATTCGTGGTTGTTTGGTGAGACACAGTCTGAACTAACTAGAACCTCTTGATCCAAGGTTGGAAAGTTTTCTCGCTCCCGTACATTATAGGAGAACAAAATGTAGAATGACACAACCGGCCGGTGAGCGACATGGCGACGATAGCTATGACGAACCTGCTGCCTGTCGATCATGCTTGGCCAAGAAAGTAAGTTACAGATTATCTCCTCTAATTAAGTGTGCACGAAACAGCAGCAGTAGTAAGGAAATCGCTTACTTGGGTCAATTTACTGCCGAAGCTGCTCCGAGAAATTGTCGCACGTCGTGCTCGTTCCCGCTGGTAAAAGGCATCCCTACGGATGGCTTCATAACGGTACCAGGCGACCAGGGACTGAATCCCCCTAAATTAGAGTGGCTAAGGCCACCTGAGGCGGGCAAGGCATGCCCAAAGGAGCGAACGTGCGCGTGTGAGCCTTTGCGTGTGTGTGTGAGTGGGGATGACTGAGCTAGTAGGGTTGTCGGGGGACGGAGATCAAAATGTGTCAATTCTCAAGTTTTCATAATTGTCATGAAATAGTACCGAGTAGTTAATGAGGGACAGAAGGTGAGTGCCTGAAAATGTACAGAGATACTCATCGTCAGGAACAGGCCGTCTAGTGGATCTTCTCTCGGGACACTACGACCAGGGCTCTTTCGCTTTCCCCGACATTTGGTAGAGAAGGTGCCACATGGGAATACCTTGGGCTCGCTTGAATCGACGGGCTGTAACGAAGTCGTTCCTCGTACCGGATGAGCGAGTCCGGGGCAACGGACTTGGCGAAGCTCGTTATGGCTTAGTGTTTATCGTGTCCGACAACGAACTGCCCCTTTGTCGCGTCAGAAACGCGGGCTCATTCAGGAACCGGTGCTGATCGGTACCACCCTCTTGCCATATGAGTGTCTCTCTTTTCGTGCCGATCAAACGAGCAATGCATCCACACAAATTTCTAATTTCATGCTCTATCATTCGTGCAACTACGTACCGTATCTGTCATTGCTGTTCGTCGGACCAAAGCCTTGGGCCCTCCTCTGTTACACGACTTTTCCAGCCCGCTCCTTTCCTTTGGAACAGGGCGCAATGACTGATGGAAGGATTGACTTCTACTACTGATTTTTTGACATCGATGCAGCGAATCATCTTTGACGCCTGCATCATTTAGTGTTCAGTATGCTGTTTCTGGTCAATCCACGTCGGCGGTGTGACCTGGATTGGGCAGTCTGCAACGGGGTACAAAGGCCCCCAGAACGGCAAAACGCTCGAGATTCAGCGTCTCTCCCCTAGAGTACAGCGTTTAACTAACGACACTTCGGTGATAATGGAAATATCTGGCGGTGGTTCGCTTGGTTCTAGTGCAGCGGGGCGTCAAACTGATGTACAGTGCATGCATTTGCACCGCATTGCCTGAACACTCATTCCCAAGTATAACCTCAGCTGCCCCTGTAATGCGACAAATCATGGTTGCTACGCTTGAAGGATGCCCTATGTAGGAAAATACAGAGTTACCTGTCATGCAGCGGTGTGCCGGAAACTGACAATATTGCAGCTGCTCGTCATAGTGAACATTACGAGCTAGATGTGCTGGCTCATAACTACAGGGCTCTGGCAGGTAGGACATATGCAAAAATGACACGGTACTTGCATCCACGTAGGCTTCATTTCGCGCTTAGAGGTACTGCTACTCTCTATACCGCCTCTTCCTCGACCATCATCTCGCACTTTTTTGGTGTTGCATCTGTACTGCATTTGTCTCGTCTCGTCTAGGACTCCCCTCGCGCCCTACTTGCATTGATGTTTCGTCCTAGTTAAACATGGCCCTGAAGATCTACAAAATTTGCCAATCTGGGCCAGAGAGACATGTTGAAGCATCACGACCTGAAGCATGCCTACCTACACCGTATTCAATAGCTCTCTTTTGGCCTCTTCTTACCTCTACAAGAGGGGAAGACGGCCCGGCAACGCTAAGGTCCGGGAGGCGCCAGCTCACTCGCCACGAAAGCGCCTCTCTAATCGCAGGGCACGAGAACATTCCTGCCCTGTCCGGATGCTTGGACGAGCGCGGTCGCGAGCGCCGAGCGCCTTGCCTTCTCAACCCCTCTTGGGCCCCCTCATTCTCTGATAGACGATTCGACGCAGAGCGGGGTGCGCAACCTGATCACCGACGCTGGAGGGGTAGAATGCCCCTCTATCGATACACGTATTCGTCATGGCCATGACCGACAACGTTATGGGGGAGGCGGATGACAGACTGCCACCAGCGCTGGACACCATCTCGCTCAACCTGGTGGCAGGCCAGGGATAGACGTGAAAGACATCGGTTGGTACCTGTGCTGTGGACACTCTGCACAGAAAAACAAGTGGACGAGAGGAGACGGGGGTTTACTGGCGGCGGTGACGAGGTGGGAAGTGAGGCTGACGAGCAGAGCGCAAGCCTCAATGGCGAGTTGTCTTGGCCTTGGGGGGGGGGGGAACGTTCATCTCTCGGCCCAAAACAGCATATAGCAAGGGTGACCTCCAGATGACCTGTATCGCCGGGGTAACTGCTCGCCCTAACTGAGTAGGGACTAGGTACTGACAGCGGATTCTCGCACTAGCAGTTCGGTACCTGCCAATCCTGACTTGTTCGGCTAGTTTTAATGAGGAAAAGGTTGCTCCAACCAAAGAAACCGGTTGCCACGGGACGAAGCTGTTAGATCCACTCGATATTCGCGGTCTAGCGCGTCGCTCATACTGTACCAGTTAAGAGGGTCCCTCCGTGCCGTCGCGACGCGGGATGGCAGTTTAGAGCCCGTCATTGATCGCTTCTTGTCTCGCATTTACGTTAGTGTCTCTGGTTCGTTCTTTGTTCCTCCGTTCGTCACTGTGTGAAGGGTCCCTCATTCCCTTGTGCGATTGAGGTACTTGCCATTGAGGGGACTCCATGTCTGGGAGGATGAGGTTGGCTCAAATCGGGGCGTTGTGCTCTTTTCCAATCTCTGAACATGTGTCCCGCCAATTTGGCATGACCAGGGTCAACGAGCAGGGCAAGGCCTGGGTATGGGTAACTATCGCATTCGCCTCGCATCACATCGCGTCGCATCTGCAACAAGAGCGGCCCCTAAGCCCTTGCGGTCCCAACGATCCATGATCCTCGATCCTGACCTGGGTCATCCGGCAAAGCAAGCCACGACAAGGGGGGCTGGGCCCGTGAAGGGTTCGGTCTCGCCGCTCAGATTGCCCTTTGGGGTTTGGGAAAAGAGGAAATAATAATAATGAGAATTGGATGCCGGCACATTAATTTATTGATAGGCGCACAACGGCGATGAATGGAGCGACCCCAATGATATAGTTGAGGGAAGTACCTTCACCTTAGTGAGGACAGTAGTCCGTAAGGTGGTTAGTAGTGGTACCTGGGTCCTGACCCAAAACAGCAGGAACGAATAAGTCGCTATAGGGAAGAATCGGAACGAGTAGAACGACGAGCGACGATGATGCTGATGACGAGCACAATCACAGTGGTACTGTAATGGTGGAAAAAGGATTGGATTATCAGGTTTGCTTGTCCACATCTTTACTCCATTCGTCGAGCAAGTGTTGCCCTCTCATCAATTTTTTTTTACAGTCGCTGACCTTTGCACGACCCCTCTCCTACGCCCACCCACCACACACTTTCTCTACGAGCAACCTGCCTACCTACCTACCTGCCTACCTACCTACCTACCTACCTCCAACAACCACCCTGCCCTCGCCCCTCCCTTCTCATCAAATCCCCAGTCATCCGTCATCCGTCCTTCTGTCGTTACCAAGTATTAAGCTGTCGCCTGTCATCCCCGTTTGGGCCTCTCGGTGCCTCCGTCGTTTGTTTAGATGACAACTTGCTCATTAGCCCATACGAAGGCGCGCACGTACATTTCTCTAAGACTAGGTACCTAGGTATATCCTCGGGCTGCAGTTTTTCTTTGGTGACATTTGCCCACTACACCAGTAAGGCATAAGGTATCGTAATGGGCCTTTAGCCATGATTTAGTGGTGAATCCCCACTAGAACGTTACCTACCCACTTCCCTCTAATCATTCGCCCGTCGCTCTCTACACTACAGGCCTATGTGCACGCACTTTACCTTTACTGTGTTCTCACTCGCTGAACCTGGTAATTGCGGGGCGAACTTCTGGGCCGAATAGCCCGAACGTACGCCTTCCCAACTCGATACTTTGTATTTTCTTCTTTTTCTTCTTCTTTTCCCTTACCCATGTATAGAACGGAAAGTGCGTGTGTAAATTAGTAGACGGATGTGTGTGCGCGTGTCCGTACCGTCAATCCCATCTCCCACCGCACAACCCCGTCACCCACCCCCCCCGTAGTCGTTGTCGTCGCCGCCGCCGCCCCAAACGAATGTCCGTTTCCCCCTTATTCCCCAAGACGCGCACTACAACTGCCAACCCACGTCCTTCCACCACCCTTCAACAACCCCCCCCCCCCCCCCCCCACTACAACTGCCAACCCACGTCCTTCCACCACCCTTCA